>NC_051213.1:20057447-20239947 GCF_015220715.1 Pygocentrus nattereri
GTGTGTGTGTATAAAAACATGCATTATGGAAAGGGTTTAATGCTGCCTCTGCTCCCAGAACTACTGGACAAGGTCAGCCAGAGGAGCTTTTAAGGAGACTGCTGTTGCCATACCTTCTTGTATGGATAAGCACTATTCTTCACTGTGTGCAGACTATGGTTCTCCTGCTCAGCAGACACGATCTATATTTTAAATCTATTTGGAAAATCATCAGTGTTATTGAAAAGTCTATTTTAAGAATCATGATGAGCATGGCTGCAGAGCCTTGAGTTTGTATTTCTTTAATATTCATGATGTGTAACCTCAAAATTGCTGCAGATATTGTGCAGTAATAAGAGCAGTGGAGTTGCTACACTATATTACAAAAAGTATTCGCTTGTCTGCCTTCACACGCATATGAACTTGAGTGACATCCCATTCTTAATCCATAGGGTTTAATATGATGTCAGCCCACCCTTTGCAGCTATAACAGTTTCAGCTCTTCTGGGAAGGCTTTCCACAAGGTTTAGCAGTGTGTTTATGGGAAAGTTTGATCATTCTTCCAGAAGCACATTTGTGAGGTCAGACACTGATGTTGGATGAGTAGGCTGGCAGTCTCCGCTCTAATTCATCCCAAAGGTGTTCTATTGGGTTTAGGGCAGGACTTCCACACTACACTCACTCATCCATGTCTTTATGGACCTTGCTTTGTGCATTGTTTCATGTCGGAACAGGAAGGGGCCATGCCCAGACTTTTCCCACAAAGTTGGGAACATGAAATTGTCCAAAATCTCTTGGTCTGCTGAAGCATTAAGAGTTCCTTTCACTGTAACTAAGGGGCCGAGCCCAACTCCTGAAAAACAACCCCACACCATAATCCCCCCTCCACCAAACTTCACATTTGGCACAATGAAGTCAGACAAGTACCGTTCTCCTGGCAACCGCCAAACCCAGACTCATACATCAGATTTCCAGATGGAGAAGCGTGATTTGTCACTCCAGAGAGCACATCTCCACTGCTCTAGAGTCCAGTGGCAGCGTTTTACACCTGTGCATTCAACACTTTGCATTGCGCTTGGTGATGTAAGGCTTGGATGCAGCTGCTCAGCCATGGAAACTCATTCCATGAAGCTCTCTACGCTCTTCTTGAGCTAATCTGAAGGCCACATGAAGTTTGGAGGTCTGTAGCAATTGACTCTGCGGAAAGTTAGTGACCTCTGTGCACTATGCATGCCTAGGTGCTTTGTTTTATACACCTGTGACCATGGAAGTGATTGGAACACCTGAATTCAATTATTTGGATGGGTGAGTGAATACTTTTGGCAATTTAGTGTATATCGTGTGATTCCATTCAGAGTTTCTTATGCCATAATAATAAATGATTACTTGGTTAATGAATTACTCTCACAAAAAAGTAATGATAGATCACCTATACGTTTAATATGTTCTGTTAAATAACTGTTTAAGAAATTATGCTTATTTATTTTTGTTATGATGATTCCACTATATCAATTGAAAGCAAAAGCACTGATCATTTCCCCACACTGAAAAAAAGCATTTGTTTATGAACAGAGGCAGGTAGCTGAATACTGTCAGACTATAGCTGAACTGATCTTGGTTCTAGAACTAGCTGGTAGTTGGTGGAGCTAAGCTGCAGAGGCCTCTGAAGTGATTGGAAATGTAGTCTTTTGTGATGGGTGTTTTCTGAAACCTGGATGTTGAGATTAAAACACATTTCAGTTCTCATATTCAATTCTCTATTGAAATAGAGTTGTGGTGTTCTTCTAGGCCATGACTACAACATTCCTTCAGTGCCATAAAAAGGAATAAAGAAGACTTAAACCTGTAGTTTTCATAAACATACTTTTGCACGGAAACATTTTCATGGATACTGAATATTCTTAACTTTATTGAATAAAAAAAAGTTTAATATAGCATGTAAATGTTAGTTTTAAAACAATAAATACCGTTCACTCTGTATTCTTACAGTTCATATATGGGAATAAAAACAAAAAACAAAACAGCCCTCATTTTTTGTTCCCCGTTTTTGTGGTTAAACACGCATTTACACATAACTGCCTATTATTTATTTTCAGGAACGTCAGGATACACTATGATATAGTGACAAAACATGGCAGATATACAAAAGACATTTTAGTAAACATTGACCTTAAATTTTGTTTAAAGTAAAAATGAATAGATAAATAAGGTTGGGGAGATTTATTTATGATAATAAATAATACTGAGGGATCCTCTGGGGACTATATTATATGTGTGGTACACTCTGAGTTGGTGGTCAGCATGTGGAGAGGCAGAAAAGTTTTCGTTTTCAAAAAGAGGACTCTAGCTGGCAGGAGCAACTTGACTATACAGCCAAAAAGGATCATACAGTAAAAGAGACTCACTTCATTCACACATACAACAGCGGACAATAAACTAACAAAAGAACATCGTTCCTAAATTCACAATGCACAGATGGGACCAGAGTACAATGCTTTCATCTCCAACTCAACATTTTATACCAATCATGATTGAGAAAAAGCAAAACCCTAATGTTCAGGGCAAGTTTACAACATATTGAATGTTACACTCTGTCACACTTGAGTTTGTACATTAACATGCTGTGTTAAAGGTTATTCATAAGCATTAATACAGCCACAACTGTGTCGAAATGTGTATCACCACAAGCTTATCCACGATGTATTGCTGTATCAATATGTTGAACACCCTGCTCTAATTCAGCCTTTATCTGTTTACCTTTGCCCATTTCTGTTACATGTAATGTTTCAGCCTGGTCTAGCTTTTTGAAAATATGGAGCAATACAGAGCAGCCAATCAGAAAAGAGAGAATTCACATATATCAGTCTTGGAGAAACACAGAAACAAAAACAGCCTGTTTGATTCTAAGGAATAAAGAGTGGTTGGAAAAGGGTCATTTGTAAATAAAATGTTTCAAATATTTTTGGTGTATCAGCCCACTCAAGTGTCATAAGTGGACTGGAAAAAAAATAAAATGCAAGAAAAATGTAGGATGTGAATCCTTTTAATATGGAAATGCAGTTTAACTTTAACCTTATGAACACCATTCATTAGCATTCATTATTGTGGAACTGCACCTTGGCACTTTCATTTTAAATTTCATAAATAGCTGCAGCAATAAATATGATTACAACCCTTTAATTCTTTATTTTGGATGTTTCAGTACATTCACTGGCAACTTTATTAAAAGCAAAAAAACAACAACAAAAAAAAACTTGTAGGTCCACCAAGCACTTTGCTGGCAGATAGTTTGAGACTATAGCCCATCTGTTGCCATGCGCAATTTGTGTTAGCCATCCTCTAGGCCTTCATGATGAATGGATTAGAGGATGCCTGACAAATTGTGTGTGACAACAGATGAGCTACAATCTGTAATTTCACTCAGTGAACCTAAGAGGTAAGCACGTCTCGTAACATGGCCCATCAGTAAAACAACTACGTAGGTGTCTGTAATAAACGGATAATGAAAAGAGCGCTGAAGAACATTTCCATACACTCAAGGGTATAACCTGAAAACTTTTGTTCACGTGTAGCTCCCACATATTTAGCAACAGAGGCTTAGCAAAATTATATCATGGATAAGTAACAGTGTCAAAAGATGTTAATAAAAATATAAACAAATGATAAATAATAAGCCCATAGAATACAAGTAGTGTATTCAAGAAAGTTCATCTCAGGCACATGGCAGTACCTTTTATCATGATACCTGACACAAAACTGACAATATAGTACATGGTGTTGTAAAGCAATATACGCTCAGATGATATTTTGTTAGATGTCTAATAGCTACCTGTACGTCTCGTGTTGAGTTTCTAATCATAAAGTGACTGAATGATATTCAGGGCCTATATTTAATACTGCTGACCTGCGGGCCTATGCTTTATTTCACCAATCAATATGTGGAAATTCCTCTATTGATCCCTGCGGAAGACGGAGCGTGTGGATTGCCAGCTCATGTTTAACTATTCCCCACCTCTGAGCCCTAAATAATTTTCTTTTTAAGCAGGGGATTAATGCAGGAAGGAGTTAAGTTTTAGCTGTACGCTCCTCATGCATGCTAAATGCAGAGATGCCTCATGCATACTAAGTTGTGAGAGGTCTGTCTGGTTGAGGGGATGAGGAAGGTCAAGGTAATTTATTGCACAATATGGTGCTGCTATTGATTAGACAGGGAAAGGGCAAGCCCAACCGCTTTGCTAATAGCCATATGAATGTTTCAGGCATGCATCTCCACCTCAAAACAAGCCTGGACAAAAATGGGCAGAATAGTGGCATGCTGAGACTGTGCACTGGGCCTAATTTGATCTTGCCATACTCTTGAATTACTCATGTTTTGCTTAATTAGTCAGTTGTGAACATCATAGGCTGTAATAGACACAGTCCACTTTGTCAGTGAGTGAAAACCCTCTCTGTTTGTTCGAATGAAGTTCGTTGCTGCGTGTAGCTGGATTCTGTGGCCGCTTCATCCTCTCATTAATTACCGCTTGCAGCTGAATTTGATTTGCCACTTCCCCCTGTCCATCATCCACTTCCCCCTATCTGATTTCCTCCGAGGGGCCGGGGTTTGCATGCTTTGGCTGGGGCCGAGGTGCTTATTGATCTCCCATCTGCTTGGGCTCGTGTGATCAGTGAAGAGTGATAGAGGCAGACGCTGTGGCTCCCTGCGGTACCGCGTTGCACACGCAGATGGGCCCTGCGCAAAGACGGCCAAGCGCGAACGGCCCCCGGTGCTGTTGCGGCCTACTCTGACCAGAAAGGTCACACAAACAACAGGGAGATCAGGTTGTTTTGTATTTTAAGTATTGTTTGATAATGCACGTAGTCTCTGTTTGGCTAGGGATCCACAAAGGAGTTCTCAATAACTGGGGGGAAAAATCTATGCTTGTCTTAGATAGTGCATGCCTCTGACATTTATTAACTGCAGTGCAGCGGAGAGTCCACCTGGGGAGCGAAGTCTCCTGCATGTTTGTGTGAGAGAAAGGCCAACACAGAGCGGCGAGAACATTGAATGTGCCAGACTGCTAGAATATATAGTGCAAATACTGTTTCTTGTGCCGCCTTCAGGTGCAGAATCATAGAAATATTATTAGAAATAGCAAACTGCCCTGCAGTACATGCAGTATTGATTAAAGCATACAGATGTGTGCCCTGTCTCCTGTGAGCTATTGATCTCATTGGTGGCCATGCATAGCATTTAACATTGCAGTGAAGGGCACATGCTTATTAACGAAGCCACATTTAAATAAAGCGTAAATATGTTCAGATTAGTATGTTTCAAATGACTGTGTATTTTCAATACTCAATGTCTTTTCCATCTAGCTTTGACTGGAACCTCTGAAGGTGTTATTCTTCTCTTGACTTAAACCATTCTGTAGCAGAGGTAGATTAAGCTCTGTCAAACATCATTAGTGTTTCCTTTAGCCGAGTTGCAACATGAATCTGTTTCTCTTGTACATTTTCCACTTGAGGAGAGCGGGTCAATACAGGGTTGGATGCAAGGCTCTCATGGAGCCAGATAAACAAAGGTGGCACTTCAGAGAGCATGTTCGGTTAAATCCTCTGCTATAGACAGAGAGAAGCTTTACAGAAAACGTTTGGTTAAAAACACATATGTGACTACAGGCTTTTTTCCACACATTTTTCATGTCTTCTGAACAGAATTCCAGGTGCCAGACAGCCACCTTCCCGTCTGCTTACCAGCAGTTAGATGGCTGAAACCGAAAATGGACACCAGACCATAGTTATTTATTAAGGTTTCAGTATGTACATTTAAGTTATAGAACCCTTGGGCTGGGGTGGGAAAAATAGTGAGAACAGTTATTGTCCTTTGTGCTATTACTATGTCCTAGATCAACACATAACTGCATAAATTATAAAAGCCTGCAAAGTATCAACACCAAGTGGATAGTAACAACAGAAACCGCACAGTAACATGCATCTGATTGTACGTCAGCCCATTATTTTTACCAGTTGTTTGATTTTCTTGTGGGCCAATGCTGATGTTTTTCATATACATATCTGTTGATGTTAATGCATGAGCATTTACAAAATGCAGAAACTGAGATTAAATCCACCAGGACTTGCACTTAAAAGAAAATGAATAAAATTACAATTTATCAAAGTAGCCCTATTCTGCGCTACTGAAGTACAATATACATCATCAAATATCAGTTTGAAATATCAGTCAAATCAGTATGTCCATTGCTTATTTTTTTCAGAATCAGAATCTCTATCGGAATCTATCAGAATCTCTTTATTTCAGCAAGTATATTACAGATACAAAGAATTTGTTTTGGTGAGTCAGAAATATATGATATTTAACATACTAAATAGACCAGAAAAGGTCCACATCAAGTCCTCCTTACCACATTCTCTGCTCTAAAACGTAAAGGAAAAAATGGATACATGGGTACCACCACCTGATGGTGATGGCTAGCACAGGGATAGAATGGGTTACTCTGGTTGGGAGATGCTCTGAGGAGGAACTGTGATGTCTAGATTATGGGGGTCATCCTCAGAGTGAAGATTCTCCTGATCCCCTTTGCGGCTAGCATTCCCTCTCTCCCTCCTGAGGCCAGGACCCATGTTAGGAAGGGAAAGAAGATATCCATTACAAGTGCTAAACCAAACCTTTACACAAGGGCATACAACATTTGTGTGAGAAGAACACGATACTGTTGCTGTGTCTATGTGTTTTGTTTTAGAACATGCCAGAACAGACCTGAGACAGGGACGAAGAAACAGGACATTAGACGGGTTCCTGATTGGTGGTCGAAGAACTGACATCAAAGCCTATCTAGGTCCCCTGACTCTGCGAGCTGTTTGGACACAACATCAATATGTGCTCCCTATATGTTGGAAGAGAAGATGGCTACCACTGCAACAAGCTGCATGATGAAGGACATTTTAATAACAAAAAGGGAATAAAGAAGAATGAAATCTGTAGTTTTTGTAAGCATTCTGACAATAGCTTTTGCAGGCATGATGGAGGATGTTTGTGACTACAACATGGTCTGTGCTCAGGCCTTTCTGTGAGCACAAAATCATACCTTAGGAGGTGATGGTTGTTTGTTTGTCATGTCTTGTACCACTGCTTTCATGTGATCCCAATGTCTAATATTTCTGCACAAGCTTGATGTACAGATCAGTTCACTTCTTAAACCATGAGAATAATAGCAAATGATGGTAGCTGGTATAAGTGATGATAACTGGTCATTGCCTATTATTAGATGTCTGAAGTCAAATAGAGCTGCCTGTTATAATCCAAATGCTAATAGCTCCCGGAGTGTTGGCTGGCAGTATACGAGTTGGCAATACTAACTAGAAAGGGAAAGTCCGTGAATTAACTTTAAGTTGGCTTGAAAAAGCCAGTTAATTACATTAAAACATTAAAATGGTTGAAAACTGTTGATAGTTGTTAAAATGTTGCCAAAATGTTGTTAAGCAGAAGCTGCAGTAATCGTGATGGATGGTAATTCATTGCTAGGTGATACTGTGCATGAAGTTCCCCCTTAAATTCTGTGCCACCTTAAAAGAAGATCTACCTTAAATTCTGTGCCACCTTAATTTTAGTGCTACCTTAGAGTTCCAACTGAAATTCCATGCCACCTTAATTTTAGTGCTATGTTAATTGAAGTTCCACCTTAAATTCTTTGCCACCTTTAATTTAGTGCTATGTTGATTGAAGTTCCACCTTAAATTTAGTGCCAACTTAAAAAGGTTCCACCTTAAATTCTGTGCCACCTTAATTGTATTGTTATGTTAATTAAAGTTCCATCTTAAACACTGTGCCACCTTAAATTTAGTGCTATGCTGTTTCTAATTCCACCTAAGATTCTGTGCCACCTTAAAGTTCCAATTAAATTCTGTGCCACCTTATATTTAGTGCTATGGTAATTGCAGTTCAACCTTAAATATAGTGCCACCTTAAAAAGAGTTCCATTTTAAATTTGCTACTACCTTAAAAGAAATTCCACCTTAAATTCTGTGCCACCTTAGGTTTATTGCTATGTTAATTAAAGTTCAGTGCTAACATCAATGCAGTTCCACCTTAAATTTAGTGCTACGTTAATTGATGTTCCACCTTAAATTTAGTGATATGTTAATAGCAGTTCCACCTTAAATTTAATTGTATGTTAATTGAAGTTCCACCTTAAATTTAGGGATATGTTAGTAGCGGTTCTACCTTAAATGTAATGCTATGTTAATTGAAGTTCGACCTTATATTTAGTCCTATGTTAATTGAAGTTCCACGTTAAATTTAGTATTATGTTAATTGAAGTTCTATCTTAAATTTAGTGTTATGTTAATAGCAGTTCCACCTTAAATTTAATGCTATGTTAATAGCAGTTCCACCTTAAATTTAATTCTATGTTAATTGAAGTTCCACCTTAAATTTAGGGATGTTAATAGCAGTTCCACCTTAAATTTACTGCTATGTTAATTGAAGTTCCACCTTAAAGTTAGTGATATGTTAATAGCAGTTCCACCTTAAATGTAATTCTAAGTTAATTGAAGTTCCACCTTAAACTTAGTCCTATGTTAATTGAAGTTCCACCTTTTTCAAGCCAACTTAATTATAACTGTTGCCTGTGCATGAACTGAAGGCTAGGATGTATGGAAAGGGGGAAATACTGGCCACATTTCTCAGTAAGAGGAAAGGATAGATTGATTACACTATGAGAACATACATTTTAGAGAATGTTCTAAAGAGGGAATGTAGAACTGTACTGCTCTGTAATGTGTTTAATGTTGTGTTATATGTCATTATATTCAGTATTGTGTGTGCCTGTACTGTGATTGTATTTAGAACATTCTTCTGTCTATTCTTGTTTATCCCTACATGTTCATGTCTTTCTCACCTCTCACTTGTCATGTATAGGCTGAGCCAAATCCTGTCTAATCAGACAGATATGATATCTATACATATGTAGGTTTAAATAGACATAAAAAACTAGTATACACAGAATATTACAGAATGATGTGAACATTTGAAAATATGTATTTTTCTGCAGACAAAATGCTCTTAAATGCCGCACTACGTTTTGATTTGCTGGTGCATTTTGTTTGTTCCTAAATATCATGATGCATGTCATGTATTGTGAAAATGGCTTCCAGTGTTGTGATGTATTTGTGCCATATCATTCACCCTTACATTGCAGTGCTGTATCTAGACCTATAAACCAGAAATTTATTCAGGCAGTTGAGATGAAATGGCTGAAATCATGTGCTGTTGGATCTGTTTAGTCAGCCTAAGAGTACAGATTAAACAAATGTATAAATTCTTTTCATGGAGCTGGCTATGCGGTTGGATAGGGCTGCTCAATTAATTGTATTAAAACTGTGATCTTGATTCGTCTTTCCCTACAGTTTCATTAAAGAAAACAAAACAACTGTATTTTATTCTAACAATGTAAAAATCTACTTAAAATATGTACTTGTTTGCTAAATTGGAATGTTGAAGAATTATTCCGAGCTGTGATCTAAATTCTAAGCCAAGATGTCGGAATTCCAATTCCAGTCAAGGATCCCGCAGCCCTACAGTGCCTATGATTAGTGTGATTACAGTGTGATTGACTTTATATTGTGCATGCTAGCAGGGGTTTCCTAAATGAACTATTAATGTAACCACTTCTTTTGTGTCCTGTTCCCCGTTGGGAGTTTGTTTCTAATCTCCCTGCACAGCCTGGCCAAATGCAAGATGTCTAATTAATGGTCAACACAGTGAGTCTCGTGACCAGTGAACGACACTCATGATTACAACAGTGTGCTTCAGTGAAGGTGAAAGCAGATGGATGAGCTATTGTATACTGTGTTTGCTATTGTATATTGTGTTTGCTGTTTGATTTTTGTACGGCTGGCCTCCTGCTGCCATTGCCTGATTATAGTCAGTAGAACCCAAGAGTGCATTGCTCTCCTTCTCTGAGCAACCGTGCCATTACCTCCTCTAGTTTACCTAAAGGATCTACCCAAAGAATATATTGGCTTATCCACACCACATTATATGAAAATGGATAAGTAATGCAGTCCTTAACACACAATAAAACCCGAAGAGGTGTATTTTTATTGTTTCAATATGTAGCTCACGCGGCGCTTTAACTACATTTTATTAGGTGTGAAATTAAAGAATTAATAGGATGATGTCTGCCATTGCATAAAGTGGGACATTTCATTTAGCATGAGATGTAGGTGGCTGGCACTCTGCAGGAAAAGAGCCAGGTTAGAGAAACAGCAGCTTGCCCTTTTAACACCACATACCTCCATCTGAAATGGGCTTTCATCCAGCCTACTGTGAAAATATGAAAAGACAAAGCTTTATGTGTTGTCACATTGCCTGCGGGACACTAATTGAGGTGGTTTGCTGGTGGCAGGGGCTGGCAGGGGGTAAAATAAAAAGAAAAAAGGAACAAAAAAGGGGACAGAATGTAAAAGATAATGTATAGCTGTGTTGGGCACTCATGAGGAACAGTGGATTTAGTAGGGATGAATATCAATGAGAATATTCAGGTTGAAGGCTTTATAGGGTGGAATGAAAGCCGTGCCACATTTCCACTACAACCAGAGAATGTATAAAAATGCCTTAGCATTCATTGAAAGTTATGTCTGTGCAAGGCTACTGCATCCCTATACACGTGTTCTGTGCTGTATGTAGCCACGCTTACAAAAGCCTATACAAAAGTCCTCAGTAGACGGGGTATTGCTTCTCTCTCTTTCTGTCTCTCTTTTCCTGTTCTCTGCTGCTCTCTTGTGTGATTGCCTCTCTCTGTACAGTGTACTGGATTTATGTGGGCAGTGTGTGGTTAATGTGCTACAGTGGCGAGTGACATGATTACAGATTCATTTCCACGCCCGCCGGCACGAGCACTTGGTCAGGGCTGAGTGGGGGCACTGTTGATTGTAATGGAGGGTTACATGGCTCGGCTGTTTGTTGTCTGGACGATGGGCTGCACGGGCTGTTAGCAGGGGCATCTTGTCAGGGGTGTGCTAGTAGAGATGGGCAGGTTAGGGAGGGGGCAGCCCCTAGATAGGCCTGGACCACCTAGAAAAGCTTATCAGCACCTGGGGCTCTGTGAGAGTGATCAGGAAAAAACACTCATCCAGCTGATTTTTCCCCCTTAAATAATGCATTTGTGTCTGGAAGGCTCTTATCATCCTTTGTGGTGTCAAGGACTGGTAACACCACTGGAACTCAGCATGAAGTGTTAGTTAAGGGTGTATTTTTTGTTTCAAAACATCTCCCTGTTGAATAATGAACAGTTATTGCATGTTAGTACGAAAACTGTCAAGCAATTAATTGATATACAAATGGATAGGAAATGTCTTGTTTTATGGTTTTAGGGGTGAGTGTGTATGATTAGTCAAACGGCTGTTCCTGAGGGCTGAATTTGTGAGGAGGTGTTTTGCACATGGGGAGACCTGAAGGTCAGTTGTTTCACTTTTGCTCTGAGTGAAATGAGCCTGTAGTTTTTATTGTTTAGAAGGGACAAGCATTTGGAAAGGCTCTTTTGCTCCTTTGAAAGCATTTTGGATTCGGCCTTACAGCACTCTAGATCCTTGAACTGTGAAGCTCCCCCATGTTTATACCTCAGAGTGTACACACACACACACTAGCTACCACCACAGATTTTATCCTCTCTGGCATAGTACCAAAAATATGAAACTGTTATCGTATAGGAAACCTCTCTCACTCTCTCTCTCTCTCTCTCTCTGTGTAGAGTATCCTGGCCCTCAACCCGAGGGTGAAGAGTCATGCCACACTCTACTCTACTGCAGCCAAGAAAGCTGAGAAAAAACACTGGAAGCGGAATGCGGAGAAAGGCTGTGATGTGAGTGTCCTTTCTCACCTTTGACTTTTGACTCCTAGCACATGGCTGAGCAAACTGATGTCTAATCCATGCCTCTCACACACACACACACACACACACACACACACACACACACACACACACACACACTACGAACAGTAGAATATGGGGACTTTGTACTGTGTCCAGACACGGACTGCCTGTTTTCTCGGAAGTACACCCCATCTGGTGAGGTTATATGATGTGGCTGTTTTTAAATTTTTTTTAACCTTTCACTTTTTCTCAAAATCCTAATCTGTACATGGAATCCTGGCCACAGTACATTTTGCAGATTTATGTGCAACAACATAGTGAAATGGGCTGTCAAATGATCAAAATTATTAATTGTGGTTTTGTGTAGTTAATCATATCACTTGCATTTGTCTTATTTGCTGAAATTCGACCCAAAGGACATATTTTCTTCTTTTAAAAAGTGAGTTTAGTTATAGTTATTTTGTTGTATGACATAATACACTTAATCACAATGTACTCATTTTTACTCATGTACTCACATTTACTTTAAATATTTTAATGACATTATTTTCATCATGAACACAGTTTCCAATTTTCATTACTGATGTCCAGTGAGAGCAACAGTAACTGCATGTTCTAACCAATGAGTGTTTGTTATATATTGCTTATACAGTCAGGTGGTGGTTGGTTAGTGTAGTGGTTAACACCTCTGCCTTCTACGCTGTAGACTGGGGTTCACTCCCCACCTGGGAAAACACCCTACACTATACCAATAAGAGTCCTTGGGCAAGACTCCTAACACCACCTTCGCCACCCTGTGTAAAATGATCAAACTGTAAGTCGCTCTGGATAAGAGCATCAGCCAAATGCCATGAATGTAAATGTAAATGTAGTTCCAACTCACTCCTGTTCATATAGTTTATGAATTTCTGTTACAGTGGAGGCTTTTGAGGGGAACTGTGCTGTTTGCTACTTGTTGATTTATCCGTAGCGCTCCCACAAGCACTGTCCAGCCGAGGCTGCTGAATTACAGATTAGTGGTGCGTTTTACTTGTAAATGATAATTCAGATCTGATGTACTTTGGTGAGAAACAAAGTCACCATCACAATATCTGGAAATAAACCTTTTCAAGAGAGCTATCAGTGAAACCATTCAAAAGCTGTATTTGAATGAGATGACAGCAGTCATGAAGGCATAGCATAAGTGTGCGTATTTCCAACCTTTACTACTCTAGATGGTTCAAAGAGTTAAACTAGAAAAAAGCAAGCCGTCGATTATTACCAGCACTAATTATAAGAGTGTTATAAAATTAGTGCTGATAATTATTTGATACCTTAATGAATTATTAACAGCATTAAATGTGGTAACAGTGCTACAATATGAGAGATTTTAATACAACATTAAAAAAAAACATACAAAGCCGTGCACTGAAATACTGTGCAGTACTGAAATAAAAGTGTATCATGGACACACCCCTTGGTCACCCTGCTTTCACTGATGAGCATCTGGGTGCATCCTGTCAGAGTAAATTGCACAGGGAATGGGCAGAATTTCAGCTGCAAACACCCACACTGAGATGACTTGATTATTTTTTAAAAACATTTATAATTTCTTGTGGTTTTTGGGGCTTTTGTTAGAGAGCAGTTTGTTGATTTTGTTAGAGGGCAGCATGACGTCTATTTATTCAGGCTAAACCAGTCTGTGAGGTATAGAACTGGAAAATGCTGGATCAAGACATTTGATCAACACTTAAAAAACAAATTGACCTCAAAATCAAAAATCATATTAAACCAGAAAGTATGCATAATGTTACACCCCTAATGTATACAAATATGCACACATGCACCCTCACACATACATATGCAAAGGCATAATGAAATATCATTTTGGGAATTTTTGCATATGCAGAACAATAGATGAACAATTGGAATGCATGGCCATGTTGAAACAATGCTACAATATGAGGAGCAACAAGGATAAGCTACATACAGACATCTTCCGCACACACATGTGTATGTACACAAACACACACACACACACACACACACACACACACACACACACACACACACACTCAAACACAATTATCTTAGGATTCCAGGCACATGCTGTCAAAGTCTCAGGAATATCTCCCAAGACCAGTGTGCAGCTGAAGTGTTTGTTTTTTGGCAGGTGGCCACAGTGCTCGTCTGTCCTTTAAGGCAACTGAGACTTCAGCTTGTTTGATGTAGACACAAAACAAGATGGAGGTATTTTGTAGGAGAGATTATCTCCTCCCCACTGACTGCACTGTTGCTAAGTAAAACTGCCTAATTCATCATTCTAATCAATGGCAATGGATCAGGGACTTGATTTACTTCATAATGTAGACTATTCTATAGATTGAACATTAAGCCAGTGACTTTAAAGTATCAAGCGTGATAAACTGTCCTGCCCTTTTGTGACAAAACATTGAACATCTTTTTTTGTCTTGTCTGTATGTTGATATGAAATAGGAATGCATGATCAGAACTGGCCAAGATCAGAATCGGCCAGTGTAATAAAAGATAATACATAGTCAGTCAGTATATTATTCTGATTTGTGTTGCGGTTTTATTTTATTTGACATGTCATTAAAATAGGCAACTGATTTTTCATATATGAAATATTATTTTTTTGAAAAATATTTTGAATTTATTGACTAAATTGGCTGTAAAGAAATTTGAATCGGAGTCAGTCATATAAATTACGATCAATGCACCTCTAATAAGAAGTTAAGGGAGGTGTAAAGGGGGAAAAAAAGAAGAGAAATGTGATCTCATCTGCAGCAGCTATATGAGAATATGCAGTAAAACAGAGATTATTACTCGTGGAGTATTATTTTTCATGCCATGCATTCCTCAGTGTCAATTCACCAATACATGGCCTAAGTCACTTTATCAGAATGCTGAGTCTGTCGAGCCGGTGGCGATAACACAGTTTCCCCGTATTGATCGAGGTGAAGCAGATTTATCCTCTTCGTAAAGAAAAGGCAATGACCATTTTAGTGATCCTTAAAATAAGTTTTGTTGGGCCCAGAAGCATCGTCATAATTGTTCTGTGGAATCTCCAGGATGCTGGAGGGGCTGTAAACTTTATTTTATAGGGAATCTATGAACAGTGAATGTCCATAGATTCCAAATGAGTTCTTGAGAAATATGGTTGCTATAGCCAGCTGTTATCTTGGTCTGTCAGGGCCCAGGTGCTTGGGATTTTTCACTTGCCTCCTCTGGGCTCGGGGGCACGTCGTCAGCGAGGTAATTTTGCAACACTTCCCCGCAGGCGTCATCCCTTACAGGGCCCAGTTTGAGTTGAAGCTATTAGCTGACCAGAGGCTTACCAATATTTGTCTTTCTGCTTCAATAGCACAGGTTGGAGTCGCAGATAATCTACCAAACACAAACAAGTACAAGTTTTGCAGCAGATGCAAAGAGATGGGGAGAGGAGACACACTTGAAGTGCCCTTGTTTTTGAAGATAACACTGCTGTTTACTGATGGGTTGGTTTTAATAATCTGCCTGTATGGTCTAATCCAATTTAATGAGTCTCCAGATTGCATTATGATCCCAAAGCTGCAAGTGAAGGGCAGGTATGTTTGCAAGATGCAGGAGCTAATGTTTTTTTTTTTTTGTCCCTGCTCGAGAACAAAAATAGACAGACAAGGAAGCAGGAAGGAGAAATGACTTTTCTGTCTTTATCAGTGCCATTCTTAGTGAGGATGCTTAAATCTCTCCTGCCAGATCCCTCAGAGTTTTAGTGAGATGTGGCTCATAGAATAGCCATCTATACAAGCCAGAGGATGAGTGTGTCACTTTCATAGTGTCAGTGAGTTATATTGTGTGTGTGTGTGTGTGTGTGTGTGTGTGTAGGTGTGTGTGTGTGTGTGTGTGTGTTTGTGTGTGTCGGTGGGTTTTCCTGTCCTTTCTCCGAGTAGTCTTTGCTGTTTTCTGTCTGAAGTTTGGACTGTCTGAAGGCTTCTGGACATTGCTGCCGGGAGGTTTATTAGACATCAGAGGTAATGGCTTTAATGAGCCACAATGAAAGTGAGTGAAAAGGAAAAAAAAGTTAAATGCTTTCTGGAATTCATTAAATATTTCCAATAGTCTCCCTTGGAGACAATCTCCAATAGCACATCTTTAGTAAATTATATTTTTATAATTTATAGTTATCTGTACCATTCATTTTTAGCATTATGTTCCATAAGTGAATGAAGTATATGTGAACGGGAGCAAATCAGCTATGATATTTTTTTATAAGTAAGATTAAGGCTCTTTGAAATTCTCAGATTTTAGAATAACTCTCTTTCTGCTTTTAGGAAAAGATTTAGGAAATATTTAGTTGTATACATTTATAGTTGTATGCAAAGGTGTTGGCACCCCTGGCTACATTACATGTTTTGTTCATTTTTGATGTGAAAATCAGTAAACATAAACTCTGCAGCAGTAACTAAATAAATTTGCATATATTAATGCACAGCTTTAACCTTGATTAAAATTTTTAATTGTAGCTTGTGCAAGTTTCAGAGCTTAATGAATTCTATAGTCCTTAATTAACTTGTTAGGACTGATTAGGCAGGTCAAGAATTGTCATTAGGAATTGTGAGCTCATGACAATTCCAGAGCATTATAAATTCTCTGACTCTGCAAACTTTATACACACAACAGCCATGAGCTCCTCTGAGCAGCTGACTGAGGACTTAAAAATGAAGCTAATTGATGCCTATAAAGCAGGGCTAGGTTATAAAAAGATATCGAAGAGCTTCCAGCTCGCAGTTTCCACTGTAGTATCATTAAGAAATGGGGAACAGTATGTTGAGTTGATCAGGGGGACATAAAATTCCAGAACTGCTTGTATGTTTGTTTGTGCTTTATTTCCACTCGAAAGAACATTGAGGGTGACCCTCATTTACAGTGTAGCTGAGCCAGTTAAACAGGGAATGAAAAAATGAATAAAATTTGCTCAACTAAAACAAACTAAACTAACAAGACTAAATGAACAAAGAAAATCTATAAAGAAAATGAATAACAGCTCAAATAAGAGAGATAAAACAGCAGTAAAATGTACTGAAAACAAATATAAGTGAATAAAAAAACTACATAATAGACAATAAGATAAATTCAAAAATCTTTACTACTAATAATAATAATTCAGTAAAATAAAATCAAACAGTTTAAAAGAAAACTAACATCTATTAAAACAGTTGCAGGCTGAGTAGGGGTTAGAAATTACACCTATAAAATGGCAGAGTGATCCCAGTGAGAAGAGTTTAGAGGTTCCTGTAATGTGTTCCAGTTTGCTGGTGCGCTGTAGCTAAAAGCAGATTTTTCAAGTTCAGTAAAAACCTTAGTAACCTCACAGGTGATCCAGTCACTTGTGCAAGTTTGATAAATATAATTATTTACAGAGAACATAGATGTGATATAAGATGGCTAATTTCGGAGAGCACCCTATAAATGAAAAAATGCAATGAGTTTCTGGCTACATGGCTAGAGAGAACCAACCAGCTTTGTCATACAGTGCAGTGATGAGTATTGTAAGGGTCTCCAGTAATGAATCTCAGAGCGGAGTAATAGATTGAATCTAGTAGTTTGAGATTACAGGTAAATGCATGTCTATAGATTACACCTCTGTAGTCCAGGACAGATAATAAGGTTGTCTCCATGATCCTTTTCCTGGTATGCATTGGGAAAAATGTGTTAGTATCCAAGCATTTTGCCTACATTTGCTGACTAACTTGTAAATGTGATATTTTAATGTAAATTTATCATCCAGCCATATACTGGTACTTAGGCCCAATCCCATTTCTTGTTTTTACCCCTACCCCTTGTTACCCCTAGCGTAACTGTTGCACCATTTAAGGTAGAACAGGAAATTTCGCCAGGTAGTGACCGAGACATCAGCATATTACTAGCAATTTTTATGCGTGTTCTGAAGGGAATGACCGTAGAATGCTATTACAATGGTTCTCATACAATACAATGGCTTTTTAACAGAGAAATACTTACATTTATGTGTCTCTTTGGCCACTTATGCAGACATCTTGTCGATGTTTTGCAGGCATTCTGGGAATTTTCTCATAACCCTCCATTTGTAGCGCGTCTCTGAAAAATCTCTGTTTGACGGACCATGTAGCCCTAACACTTCACTCTACCCCTCCATCTCAACAACAGTCGGGACATCTCTACCCCTAGACGTGAAAGCGCGAAACGGAGGGGTAGGGCTAAGTCTTAGGGTCAAGGGGTGAAATGGGATTGGGCCTTATATTCGGTCATCATCATCATCGTTGACTGCCTGTCCAGATAGGGTTGTGGTAGCAGTTGGGAGAGCAGAGAATCCCAGATGACCCTGTCCCCCGCAACTTCCTCTAGCTCATTCCCAGGAACCCTTCCTGGGAACCGCTCCCAGGCCAACTTGGAGATATAATCCCTCCAGCAGGTCCAAGGATGACCCTGGGGTCTTGTCCCAGTAGGCCGTGCCTGGAACACCCCCACTGGGAGGCGTTCAGGGGGCATCTGGATCAGATGCCTGAACCACCTCAGCTGGCTGCTCTCAATGTGGAGGAATAGCAGCTCTACTCTGAGCTCCTCCTGGGGCAGGTCCTTTCCCCTTACCTGGAGTGGGCATGCCATCCTTTTCCGGGCCAAGACCATGGTCTCTGATCCGCATACCAACCACTTCACATTCAGCTGCATACCACTCCAGCGAGCACTGGAGGCATCCATGTGATTCCACCAAAAGAACAACATTATCTGCAAATAGCAGAGACGCCACCCTCCGGCCTCCACACATAATGCCCTCCTGACCCCTCTGTCCATGAATATCATGAACAAGAGTGGAGACAGGGCACAACCCTGGCGGAGTCCAATGCTAACACTGAAAAAGTCTGACTTAATGCAGAGTATACGGACACAGCTCTCACTCCGGGAGTACAGAGATTGGATGGCCTGGAGTAGTAGCCCCGGCACCCCATACTCCCAGAGGACCTTCCACAAGATATCTCGAGGAACACAGTCATAAGCCTTCTCCAAGTCCACAAAACACATGTAGACTGGGTTGGCAAATTCCCATGCCCCCTCAACAATATGTGAGAGGGTGAAAAGCTGGTTCATTGTTCCACGGCCGGGACGGAATCCACATTGTTCCTCCTCAATCTGAGGTTCAACTATTGGTCAGAGTCTCCTTTCCAGCATCTTTGTATAGACTTTCCCAGGGAGGCTGAGCAGTATGATACCCTGATAGTTGGCACACACCCTCCATTCCCCCTTTTTAAAAATAGGGACCACCACCCCAGTCTGCCAGTCCAAGGGTACTGTTCCCAAGGTCCATGCAATATTGCAGAGGCGTGTTAGCCACGACAGCCCCACAATATCCAGAGCCTTAAGCATCTCTGGACGAATCTCATCCACCCTCGGTGCCTTGCCACTGAGGAGCTTACCAACTACCTCAGTGACCTCCACCAGGGAAATGGAACTTGACACCCCAGGAGCCTCTGGCCCTGCTGTGAGGGAGGTACGTCTCTCGGATTAAGAAGTTCCTCAAAGTGCTCCTTCCACCGTCCGACAATATCCTCATTTGAAGTCAGAGTTTCTCCACCCTTGCCGAATACAGCATGAATACGTCGTGTCCTCCGGGCCAAAGAGGAAAAGGACTGTCCGGATTGTTATCAGCTCAAAGTTCAGAAGCCAGCATCTCTGATGGTATGGGTGTGTTAGTGCCCATGGCATGGGTAACTTGCACATCTGTGAAGGCACCATTAATGCTGAAAGGTACATACAGGTTTTGGAGCAACATATGCTGCCATCCAAGCAACATCTTTTTCAAGGATCTGATCCCTGCTTATTTCAGCAAGACAATGTCAAGCCACATTCTGCACGTGTTACAACAGTATGGCTTCGAAGTGAAACAGTGCCTGCCTGCAGTCCAGACCTGTCTCCCTTTGAAAATGTGTGGAGCATTATCCATCCATCCATTTTTTTGGACTGTGGGAGGAAACCGGAGAACCCGGAGGAAACCCATGCAGACACGGGGAGAACATCCACACAGAGAGGACCCCAGTCACCCAGCCAGGGAATCGAACCCAGTCCCTTCTCGCTGTGAGGCGACAGCGCTACCCACCATGCCACCGTGCCGCCCCGTGTGGAGCATTATGAAGCGGAAAAAAAAAATGACAATGGAGACCCCGGACTGTTGAGCAACTGAAGTTGTACGTCAAGCAAGAATGGGAAAGAATTCCGCCTACAAAGCCTCAACAATTAGTGTCCTCAGTTCCCAAACGCTTATTGAGTGTTGTCAAAAGGAAAGGTGATGTACCACAGTGGTAAACATGCCCCTGTCCCAACTTCTTTGGAAGAATATTTGCAAAAAACAATCAAGTTTATCCATTTGAACATTAAATATTGAATAGTTAATATATAAATATTGAATATTAAAAAATTGAATATCTTGTCTTTGTAGTGTATTCAACTGAATATAGGTTGAAAAGGATGTGCAAATCATCATATTCTGTTTTTATTTATGTTTTACACAACGTCCCAAGTTCATTGGAATTGGGGTTGTAATAAAAAAATTAGAAGTGATCTGGACAGAAATGCTGGTGAAAGTTCCAAAACAAGAATAGAAATACGCCTAGCTGGTTACAAAACATGTTTGCAAACTATGATACGTATCTGCCAAGGGGTTAATAAGTGCTGACTTGGAAGTGTGTTCAAACTTTTGCATGTGAAAAGTACTATTTTATTTATTCCATTTTCTAGGTCAGTCAAATACAAAGTAAGTGTGTCTTCATGAGACAGAGGTAGAGTCTACTTTTCTCTTCAAAAGTCAACAAAATATGGCTCAGCATGGTGGAAAAATTTGCATACATTGTTAGTTATTGTTAGTAGCTGACTGATGAACACTGCAATGTTGTTACACTTTATCTTTATTAGAAGGGAAGAGATGCACAGCAGCCAGTGGATGCAGTCTAATCTCTGCATGTGGAATCATCTCTCCTTTCATGAAGCATTATGAACGAGGCTGCATCAGAACCGTTGCCGGGTTTATATGCCACTGTTGAAGCAAAATAGATGGAGTAAAATGAAGAACAAATGCTCCAATCCATCACACTCAGATAAAAGTAAATGGATCATGCCTCTAATAGTCCAGGGATCGGAAGACAGATTGCTCATTATACCATCTGAATGTTATAAAAGAGGAGATTAATTTTTTTTCCCCTTGGAATATATTAAGGTATCAATGGAAGTTTGTCTCACTTTATTCATTATGACAACTGTAAGGCTGCTTGTCAAATCAGTGCAGTGGGTTTGTAGTGATATACTCTTTAACACATAATGTACCAGCCTAAACCCATGCCTTTTGCCTGCTCTTGTGATGCTGATGGCCAACAGGGGGTGCTGCTCACAGCAGTTAGTCAGTTGCCTTAGTGCAGGTAGCATGGAAAATGCTGAATGAAACAGTGGGTAAGCAGGTTGATTACTTATCTCTAACTACCTGGCAGCATTACCTGCCACTGATCAACCTGGCTATCGATTGCTCAAGCCTGATCAAATGCCAGCCTGCTTCTCTGCACCGGATATATAAGAGGGTGGGGTTTTAGCTTGGCAGGGGAAGGGATAGGGTGGCGTTGGGGTGCTAGTGATCGATGGGTTTTATCAGCTGGAACACAACAGACAGCCCTCACCCCCCCACACATAATCCCACAGCTTCCCCTTTTCTACTCCCCTCTCATAGGATTTAGCAGCAGTTCTAAGGATTACACTGGCAACACTTCCGTGTCTAAGCCATCCTGGTGGAGGGGAGGGAGATTACATGAATAATGTTAGGGTTTGATGTTAATAGAAACCCCTAATAAGTCTTTTTTTCCTCTCAGCACATTTCCATGCTTCTTAATGTACAAAGGAATACACAAAGGGCTTTTTTATGCCTGCTCAGCTAGCTGTGTACAGTACTAGCAGCCCAGTAATAATCTGAGTAGCTTTTACTCATAATGTCTGATTTCAGACTGTCATGGGCTTTCAGTAATGAGGTTTCCCTAACTTACATAGAACTAGCATTGCAGAGAATCTTTTTTTTTGGGCAGCATCTAAACTTAAAGGGAACGTAACACCAATTGTTCAACATTTATGCATAGTTAAAGGGGAGTTCCACAGCTTTTCATAGCTTCTGCATAATTCAATCTTTAAGATGTAACCAATGCCATGCAGTCTTTCTGATGCAAAATGGTGCATTGCAGAAAAGCTTACTGACTCTGATTTCTTTGGTGGTTATGATAGGAGCTAGTGTTCACAATGTCTGTACTGCAAATATAGCCATTTTATTTACAAAACGGCCAGTGAATCTACATGCGTTTTAAAATATGTTTTAGACATTTTTTTTATCACAGTGTCGAAGGCAATAGAATTCCCTGTAAAATCATTAAGATATAAACAGTATCATTCAGAAACTTACATAGTCAGAATTGTTCATAGTGATGTTGATAGGAACCAGACGTAAACATAGGGTTTAACACTTCTAAAAGCTGCATCACGGAAAGGTATGATTTGGTTACAAGCACACTGCCCCATACCTGACACATTGTTTATGTTAGTTTTGAGATAATATTTCAGCCTAAAATGTATTTTTAAAAATGAATTCATAGTAGAGAGGTATAATGTAGGCTGTTCATAGGCAGAAGTTTTTTTTTTTTTTGTCCCCCCAGATTTACTACTATTTTGCCATTATCAGCATTGCATATGAAAAACTCACAGGACTTGTGTAGGTTCACTGCTCCTTTTGGGTTGTAAATAGAATTTGCATTCACAGGTTCCTTCAAAACCACTGAAAATAAGAGTCAATAAGTTTCCCTACAGTAAACCATTTTACATCAAACCACTCTAAATGACTTTATGTATGTCTTGATTATTGAATTGTGTGGAAATTCTGAAAAATCTGAGGAATTCCTGTTTTAAAGTACTGAACTTTTGGTAGGGCTCAGTGATGACTAACCCTTTTAAAAGCCGTGTCACAAGCAGGCTGTTTTTCACCGTATGCTTCTTAGTAGTGTAAGTGAATCTGAATCTTAGAAGGACTGTTAATGTGTTAGTATTCACACACATTACATGTGGATGAGCAGAACAGTTACAGATGATGTGCATTAGCCGAAGCTTCAGATACATTTTCTTTCATTTGATTTTCTGTATCTGTGCTACATGCATAACTGTAGACCTTTTTTTTCAGTTGTGAAAAACCTCTTTACCTCCTCATCATTTTATACGTTTTTTTTAATATCTACTATTTTTGAACCATTTGTTACATTTGACTATTTGCTTAATGCCCTATATGAGAGAAGTAATGGATGTGCAGGCTTCATTTTCTGCACTGTGAATCATATATATAAATGCTATTATTGAGTTATTGTTTCGAGAATCGAAAGCATTGCAGAGGGCACGTGAGCGTGGGCCACCCACGCAACATATTCTCCAAGCACAGCCACACTGCTTCTAGATGCAATATTACCATGTCACCCATGAGCCAAGACAGTGCAATAATTATCAATTTCCATATCATTGTGTTTTTATTGTTTGAACAACATGAAACAAAACATTTGTTAATGCCACTCAATTAGATGAAGACATCAGTAGAGGATGCAGGGGGAATTCAATTTAAAAAAAAAATCCCTTACTTGCACTTTGTTTGTAATCATGTAGATTAGATATCAATAAAAATTGGTGAGTGTTTTTTGTTGCTGGAGTCTAAATGCAACCCATCGTCGCCCTTTTTCGTGCTCAGGAAAAGTGAGTTAGCTTTCTCCTGAATTAACACCACATTGCCAACACAGTCAGCAAAAAAAAAAGCTTGGGTGAAATTTATTTATATTATATATTTATTTATATTATTTGCATCAGCAAAATAAAAGTCACTCTAGTGTGCCATGGCTTTCATATATCAATATCTAGGTTTTGAATATGTCATGGCTGAAGCATTCATAAAGCAAATAGTTTGCCTTTCAAGTGAAATGAACTGTAAGCAAACCTACTACACTCTTTTTACACATACATACACATTACTCAAAGAAATAATCCACTACAAATGACTAATTTCCTCTCTAATTGAGGAATTTAATCTCTAATTAAAACCCATATGAATCTGTATCAACTGGAAAGTACAAGAAAAAACCTAGAAATCAGTACTTTACTGAAAGAAGTAGCCAATCACAGGAAACATCATTATAAAGGCATGATCTACTTTTAAACAAGACACAGCCAGTTATGCTTAATTAAAATTGTGAATGACTGATGGTAATACCTAGAAATAAGCCAGTTCAACCAACATGAACACTTAACATTAGCTCAGCAGGTCAGAAATTAAGCCCAAGTCTTAATGAGCTTGCAGCAAAAAAGGATGCCAGGTGTACTAGACAAGCAAATAGGTAGGTAAAAGACCGAGCTGGGGACATTTAAATTTTTAATATTTCAAGTGTACTTGAATATTTCAAGGTCTACTACAAGTGTCTGTATTATACCATTGAAGGTTTTGCATGTTTTGAATAAACAATGGCCAGTTTAAGTTATAGCCTAAAATTGATTAAAAATAAGGATAAAAGCTTTTTTTTTTCTCTGGCCCACAGATGTTATGAGATTATTTAATATGGCCCTTTTACTGGTTAAGTTTGACACCCCTGTTTTTGTTTGTTTTGGGGCTCTCTTCTGTGGGGGACTTTATCCATCAGTTTCATATTAGCATGATTAGATGATTTGACAGATTGCCTGCAGGGTTTACAGCCCTTCTTGTGCTTGTGCTGTGCTGCTCATATACACAATCAAAGTCACTCAGGTATCACATGCACGCACATATTACATACAAGGACATGCACAGGTCATCTAGGTATGAAAACATTATGCATGCACAGGGCCTTTATGTTTTAAATGCACTGTGTGTAATTAACATTGGTCTTTACACAGTGGCCAGTCTTCATTCATTATAATGACTGAAACATTGAATTTCATATTAGTGCAATATTGCACATTTTGTTGGATGATGTGCAGTATCTTTGCGCAATACTTCATAACTGTGCTGAACTTCAGCAATCCCGTTGTGTGCTTAGTGACCCAGAGAGTGCAATAGGAGCTGTTGACTGTTTGTCAGTGAGGGTTATCAGAGATAATGACTGCTGCTCTTGAGTGTGAGAGGGGGATCAGGGTGTGGGTGTGTGTGAGTGTGTGTGCTGTATGAGAGAGGAACACAGTGTTTATCAGTGGAGCTAAGAGGTAAAAGCCGCCTCTCACTAATCACCTGCATGTCAATACCAGCAGGCCTCTGTCCGGCCCTGCACTTACCTCCAGGGGTCAGGGGCTGGAGAGGCTGATTGCCATGACAACCGCATGCCAGCCCCTGGAACTCCGACATTTTCCACTGTGGCAAAAGTTGATAATGTCACATTTAATGAATCGTGCAGGACAGGCTGTGGAAGTACGTCGCGATTTGCATGTGGATAAAGAGAGCATGGGGGAAAAAAGCCTTAGTGATGATACTGAAGTGGATTATGTTCAAAGCCTGTGTAATAGCCCCGATCAATGAAATGCATCAGACACAAACATCCAAACAAATAGCACCACTTGCTCTCTCATCCTATGTCTCTCTCTCTCTCTCTCTCTCTCTCTCTCTCTCTCTCTCTCAGAGCTGCGTGAAGCTGGAGAACAATTTCGATGACATCAAACACACGACTCTGAGTGAACGCGGAGCACTTCGGGAAGCCATGAGGTAAGACCGGGTCGCCATGGCAACAGTCACAGATGTGCCAAAGAGGAAGAGCGTGTATGTGTGTGGGGCGGGGCGTAGTCATTCTTCATTATTGGAGGAACAAATGAGTTTATTGCCACCATTCAGCCGGCCTCTCCAAGGTATTTATATGTGAGGGGAGAAACCTTCCCCAAGGGCTGCGTGTCAGTTTCATGGCTAACCTGGGGTATGCTGCACTGCACCAACATGACAGTGCTTCCTCAGTGGTCCTCAACTACTCATTCATCACACCAGCACAGGCCTTTTGTTTGTCTGCTCATCTTTGTGTTTTTGTTGCTTTTATTTTTTTCTTTGTCCATGATGGAAATGTTGGTCACATGTCATATATGAAGCTAGACCTTGATCATATGTGTGGCTTAAGACATGGAACAGCAGTAGAGCCCTGGGCCACCACCCTGAGAAATGCATAGACCTGCTAGTGCTGGCGGGGGGGGGTCACAATATCAGTGCACAATTTCTATTTATGTGCTAAGTTTAATATATTGAAAAAATAATGTGCACAGGCCATTTTCCATGTGCAATATGAAACTAAATTTGAGTAAATGAACAATAACTTTTTTTTTTTTTTTTTACACAGTGTTTTTAAAAAGTCATCTAAGCAAAATTTGTTAACAGTTTTAAAAAATCACTGACGTTGGAATAATTGAAGAATTTCTTTCAAAATGCTTGTTATTTTAGACATAACAAGTTTTTTTTAAATAATACACATCTTTATTTCTCTAAAAAAGTGATATTGATCATAAAAAGAATCGATATTTCTTGTATTTCCTTGTATTCTTGTACATGTAAAGCCTACTTCCTGAATATATATATATATATATATATATATATATATATATATATATTCCTCATTTTTTACTGGATAAAACATGCTTATGAGGACAAACAGTTTTCTTAGATTTTGCACAGTACTGTGCACTGCAAAATATTTTTGCAAGTGAAATTATCTTAAATCCGGTCTGCATGTCTATTATTTCTCATTTTGAGATAGTTTTAACAATATTATATGATTATTTAACTCATTCCTAGATGTTTTATACAGTTTACATTAAGATAAAACTATTCTATTCTATTCGCAAATCATTAATTTAAATAATAATGCAGATAACCTGGCTTGTATCAAGAAGTAATGCTTGAAACCAGCGACATTTGTGAATGCAAGAAGACAGCTTCACTAGATAAAATTACTTTAAAAAAAGTTTTTAAAAAATGGCATCAATAAAATGAATGATTCCCTACTTCATTAACACTGGTAGTCTATGCTAAATGAGTGTCATATATTTATATATAAATATGAAATCCTGATAAAGATTGTTTTCATTGTTTTCATTGGACACCAAAGGGAAACACAGGTCCAGATATTAAGTATAATAATTATTTAGGTGCTATGTCTTTTAAATTATCTTTCAAAACAACCAGAAGCATCAAGCAAAGGACATTTACTACTGTTCTATTGTAGTTGATGTGTTATTTGTCAGTACCATTAAAACCAAAAGTCAGTATTATTATGTGACTCTAGTACTAGTATTCTGGTATAATCAATATATCTCAGCTCTAAGGCCTTTCTTTGAGACAATTACTGACAATGTACAATTATTTATAACATTGCCTAGTTTATTGTCAAAACCTATTACAGTTGTACCTTTTCAAACTAACCAGTGTGTTAAATGTGAATTTTCATCTACTTTAATCTCATTGAACCACATCACAAATGGAATTATGGAGTGCTATGGGAAGATGACAGAGAATCCATGGAGCTCAGTGGCTGCAACAAAATCTGCCTTAATCTCCTTAACTTCATTAAAAAAGATAGAGTAGGATTACAGTGAACTGCATGTAAATGAACATAATTCCAAGTGAAATTTAAACAGCTCAGAGATAAATACATCATCGGGGGGCACAAACAGCATCAAAATAGCAATTAATTGAATTCTCTTTATGAGGAATCGTCTGGTATTTGCCAGAATTACAATGGGCCAGGGTGTGCTAATTGGCCAAATCTATAGCAAAGCCTATGACAGACAGTGCAAGTAGACGCACATACACAAGTATGCACACAACCATGCACACCCGCAAACACACACAGAACTAGAAAGCCTTCGGTGTGAGACCTACGTCCACCTTCATTTGGCATGCGGCTGATTGTAATTCCTCTTTAAACGGCCCCCCACTGAGCCAAGCAACAAAATTTGATGAAAGATTCAGCTTTCCTAAATGCTAATAATGTGGAACATCAAAGCACCTGGTGGGTGCCTTTATGTGCGTATGATCATAAGAATGCAAGGGCTCCGTGTCCTGGTCCTTAGGAATGGGGAGGTAGTGAAACTCTGACATCTGGCTTCATTATGCAGTCTGTCTCAATAACAAACACCAGGCCATTTACACAGGCCGAAATATTCCAGCGTCTGTGTAGAAGTATGTACAGATGCAGCAGCGCATAATGTGATAACTTAGTATTCACTGTTTAGAGGTTCATTATTATATGGTTAGTTTATTCCTTAATTGACAGTATAGACTTAACAATATAGACAGAAGAAGCAGAGTAAGGATTTCTTATCTGAATTATACAATGTATACAATGCAATGAACACCTGTCATGCTGTTCACACATCTAATCAGCTTGAGGTCCAAAGCCTTATTTCTTTCCAATCAGAGGGATGTGATGAAGTGTGGAAAGAGGAAAGAGAAGCTGGTCTGTGCTGTTGTCATGGCAGGGGTGTATGTACTGTTCAGACTGTGAAGTAGAGGATATTGGCAGAGATGGAGAAGGTTACTCTACTCATTTGTATTTGTTTCAGGTTGTTCCGCCTATAACAGTGCGGATATGAGTCTGTGACATGACTTTAATTGAGAGAGTTAACAAGGTTAGCTACACTTCACCAATTTCATGCTGCACAACTCATATCCTGGACCTCCAGAATGAATATCCATAAACCTTTCCCCCAAAAGCAAATGCTGAAGAATAAATTAGGCCAATCACATCAATAATCTACTGATAAAGATAGAAAAAGCTGTGGAAAAATACTGTTGCCTGTTTCTTTCTCTCTCTCTCTCTCTCTCTCTCTTTCTCTGTCATGATGGAGATAAAGTTAACTTGACAAAAACAAAGCACATCATGTGGATAGCTTGAAGTGGAAAAAGAATATAATAATAATAATAATAACTTTTTTTTACATTTTATTTCTGTGTTGCTCAGCAGCATCCAGTGCACAATGAATTCACATAAATAGTATGTTCAGTAAACCTAAATGAACTTATTTAAATAAGACACACTATCTATGGCCTAATTTCTATTTTCAGAAATATCTACAGTGTGAAGTTTAATTTACTTGAAAGAACAAACAAGTGAGGAAACAAATAAATAAGGAAATAAACAAAAGAATTGGGCAGAATCTTTATATACCATTTTACTTCAGAGAACTTAACTAAATTAAACTACTGCTGAATGTGCTGTCAATACTTAACTGTTCTTAAAAATAACTTGTATGTCTTTCCCACTCAGCACCGCTAGAATCCTGTTCTGTGCAGTGATTCAGGCAGCCATGTGACAAATGAACCAACTGCAGTCAGGAGGTTGTATCAGCAAAAAAATTACAGAGATTAGGAGTTCTGTTCAGCAAGCAAAGCACTATAAACTCCAACCGCAGTTACATTTTGGCCAAGAAGATGTTTTGTTTTAAAATGTTATTTTCAACTGAAGTAGATTGACAGTTTTAATTTACCAAGAACAGTGCAGCAAGTTATACATCATGCATGTCACTGCCTGGTCATTTTCAAATTGTAGGCAGTGATTTTAGGTACATTTTTTTGTACATCAAAGTTTTATATATATATATATATATATATATATATATATATATATATATATATGTATATATATATATATATATATATATATATATGTTTTATACATAGAACTCTGAGCAGAAGTGTCCCTGCCACACTACAGTGGGTTTTCGCCTCTCACTGCTCTGGTTAAGGTATCACATAAAAGTCCATGAGTGCAATGGCCAGTCTGTCAGTCACTGGTAATGGATCTAATGTGAAATGTTTTAGGATTTATGCAGTAGCCAGAAGCTTCACTCTGTCAAACTAGGGCCTCTAAGGTCAAAGAGGTCACCAGCGGTATCTTGTCTTCTTAGCTACAATGGCTAATGTATTCCATGCTGTGCCCCTCTGCCTCTGGCCCTACACTGCTGCATATTCTCTCTCTCTCTCTCTCTCTCTCTCTCTCTCTCTCTCTCTCTCTTTCTCTGATCATTGGAGAGGCTGCAGTTGCTCTGTCTCTTGGCTGAAGGATGGCAACCCGCTCCCTAAATGAAAGCTTATGACTCACACATGCGTGTAGTGGCAGTCATCTGTCTGCACTTTGATTTGCTCTGATTGTACAGTGGGCTGCGCGGCCGCCGTCATTAACCCTGGTGCTGCTCCACAGTGAGCGATGAACTCGCCAGGGGAAAACACTGCCCTTAAAACCTCCCCGCACCACATTCAATAGATATATGAATTTCAATTGGATTTCAAAAAGCCAGGACCTTGGGAGCACTTTGGCTGACCTTTGTCAATGCACCATTGTTGGAGATCACTGTTATTTATTTATTCCCTCCCCCCAACATGGAAATCAAGGCTGAAACCTTGCCTTCAAAATGCCAAATAGCTTTTCAGTTTTTCATTCTCTTTTCATATAACTTATAATGAAATAAACTTATTAGATATATATGTTTTTATTCATTCCAAAGGCCCATAGATTGCTATTATTTATTGTTGTTGCCTTTTCTTCTGCATTTCTGTTCCTGATTCTACCCTCAGGAGGTAGTTTGGTATTTGAAATGCCTTTCCAATACTATAGTCATAAGCATTATCATGTTCAATGCCATTTTCAGCTGGAAATGGCCTCTTTGAATTAGATTGCATATTCCTATAGTATTATGGTGTGGGCACCTATTTGAATGATTGAGGGGTGGTGTTGCGGCAGGGGAGGTGGGGATGGTTGTTCTCAACTGGCCACTTTTTAGATTTTTAAGCTCATAGCTCATTCATAGCTTACAATAATTGAGCTCTAATAATAAGTCAGCTTCTGATTGTTCTTACTCTTATAATTGCTCAGTATATAACAATATTATAATCAGATGAGTAAGTCTGGTGTGTGTAATGTGGCTGTAGTCTGGCACACTGGGTGGCTGAGTGTATTCTGGCCCTTGGCTCTGGCCGCTCTGTGGTCAGGTCGTGGCGGTCGTCCTGGTGTTTGCTTCTGCTCATTAGCTCAGAGCCAGTGCTCATCCCAGGTTAGGGAAGCGGCGCTAATAGCTGGATTGCATGGGATTACTCCTGATGAGGCCTGTGAGCTCACATGCTGCTCTCTGCTGTCCTCTGCAGTTAAGACATGATTACAATTACTGCACAGGACACTGCCACCGTCTGCTCACTGGCCACACGAAAGCAGCACATCGCCCAAATTGATGTATAAAGTAACGACAGTGCTGAAGATAGAGACTACTGAGCTCACAGCAAAAAAAAGGCTTTGTTCTAAAAAAATATATATAATAAAAATGCTGCCTTTGTTTTGTAGTAAAACTAAAAAAAAAATAATAATAAAAATAAAACACTGCTTTTGTTTCATTTGTTTAATCACTGCTTGTGAGATCTATGACTTATTTGTTAGAAGTTATGTGGATTTAAATGGATTTTAACAGAGTGATTAATTTTTGTGTGTGTGAAACATGTAAACACTGATTGGCATAAGCTCAGCAAGCTTGGTGTATTTATGAATGCAAACTCTTTGGCATTCCGAGGAGCTCCGGAAACAAAAGCACGTTTTTCCTCGGTGGTGCGGGAGTTCTTCAGAATTGACTTTAATTGGTTAAAAGCATGACTGTTGAAGCAATTAAGATGACAGGTGAACCTGTGTGGTGGGCATGTTCTTTTAACCTCACCTGTCGAGTCTGACAGATCCCAAAACCTGCTCCACGTGTTACCATGGCAGCGGGTATTTGATTTCATTTAACTTTTCAGTTTTGGTAAGAGACCCGGTTCATGGAACAGAAGGTGCTATCAAGATCTTCATCCAGCAGAACCTATGTGCGTTTTTCTTTGCAGCTTCCTACTTTAATGAGCAGTATTATTTGTGCTGCAGTCTGCTAGAATGTTTGACTTATTATTGCTACAGATAATGTGTGCAATAACAATCATAAGCATGTTCATTGATTGCGTGGATGTGCGTTTGCACATTACATGCATGAACATATACTTAGACCTGTTCGTATACTCAGCCTGCCCAAATCTCCACCCTCCCTCCCCTTTCCCTCTGTGTGGTGTGTGGCAGATAGTCAGCAGTGTGTGCAGCTGTTGGCTCTCCCCTGTGCTGGTGGGCAGTGGGGGTCAGGGTGGCTTTGACAGCTGTGACGGGTGCTGTGCTAACCCTGAGAGCACGCTGTAATCTCACCTCGCCTGCCTCCGTCTCTGCCTGCCTCCCCCCGAGCCCCACTCACATCATTACACATGTGCCCACAGCTGCGGTTCCCAGCAGCACCACTGCCACTCAGCTCCACGCCCGCGTGTGTGTGTGTGAGTGTTTATGTGTTTGTTTTCATACAGTTTCTGGACAGATATGTCCTGCCTCTGTAGGAAAAGCAGGATGGTTGGGACCAAATTGGTAGCAATGAAAAAAAATTGATCCTGACTTTGTTTCATTTTTTTGCTTTTTTTTAAACGAGTAACCTCTTATTGGTTACTGAGGTTAAAGCTTAGAATTAGGCTTAAAGTTCTTGTTATACATGAACTTATACATATATGTTACATAACAGACATATGTATGTGTATATCACGCTTTGTTAAAATGTAATAAATTAGAAACAAATGAAGCAAGGGAATGAATGATGAGATGAGACAACTATGTTACTGTTTTTAAGAATAGACTGTGCAAAACTTTAAGGCACCTGAGGAAATTATATTTAAATGTTATTTATCTGGGCAGCAAGTATTTGTTGCTCAGAAAAGCACTAATATTTGAACAAATACAAATAACCTTCAAACAGTAACTAATCATTTCATATATGTCAATGTATTCATTTAACTATATGCAAAGCCCTTCTTGGGGAAGCCCCTTTTAAAATTGTCCAGCACCTGGTTAAGCATCAGGTGTTTGGGTTTGGTTTGGGGCTAAAGAGGAGAAGTGAAGAACCAAACCTTTGTACTTCTAACTAGCCCACAACACTAATTACTGAATTAGCTCAGTTCTTATTATTTTTTTTACTTCATTTCAGTGTTTGTGTTTATTCTAATGTTATATGGTTTCACAAACGGGAACACATGGTTTTAAAGAGAACTTGGGTGCCTAAAACCTGTGCACAGGACTGTAGCTACATGATGGCATATGCCTTTGGGTTGTATTATTATTAGACAATTATTAATATTGTCTTAGCACCTAAACATTTGACATAGTGATGAAGCAGAATTTGACATGATGTAGATTTGGAAATCAGGACTTTCTGTTCTGTTCAAGCTTGTAAAATGTTTCCATTTCTGTCTGACAAAATAGTACCAAAATAGTTGTGGTTCAAAATATTTATACTCAAAATATATATTTACCTTCACTATAATCTTGCATGAACCATAGTTATGCACACAACTACAATATAAAAGTGATTTATCTCACAAAAAACATATAGCATATCACTGTTGTTGGAAGAAATTATTTTTTCAAAGTCATTTTTTTAGTTTTTGACGTAATTTGAAAATGCCTTTATGGGTAAAGAGCATGATGACTGGACCAAAGAAAATTGTTTTCCAATGTATTAAAATTTCAGAAAAACAAAATATTGCGATACACATCATGGATTGTGAAAAAATGTTCATATATTGCATTTTTTTAGCCTCTCCAAATTAGCCTCTCTAAGTACATTATTAATTTCAGCCCAGCATTTTGTCATTAAAAGTAAGATTTCAATGCATATTCTTTATGGTTTTACTGCAATTTAACTGCATTAAACTGGGTGTGACAGGTTTTTACTGTTATTCAACTGCATGTTCTCCAGGGTTTCACTGTAATTCAGCTGCATGTTCTCAAGGGTTTCACTGCGATTGAACTGCATGTTCTCCAGAGTTTTACTGTGATTCAACTGCATGTTCTTCAGGGTTTTACTGCAGTTCAGCTATTGTGGATCAGGGTTCCACTGGAGCTCAGCTGCATATTCTCCAGGGCTCCACTGCAGAGGAAAACGTGTCATCTTATTTCATCCCTCCAGCATTATTAGACACTGGGTTTGTGACTGCGTCTGTCAATAAGAGATTTTGCAGTTAGGACTAATTTTTTTCTCCATTCTCTGACAGACTCTTCAAAACTCTCTTGACTAAAAGGTGATCCCATTTCCCAAAGAATATGAATAAAATTATTAGTTTCTCAAAAGGAAATGAAATAGTTTTGACTATTTGTGGAGACAACTAATTCATAAAGGTAAACAATCATTAAAATTGTATCTCTTAGCCTGGATTTTTATTGAATTGAATTCCACTTTCTATCGTGAGCTCGTTTGACTTAGTAAAAATAGAAACAATGAATGACAAGATTAGCTGCCTGCACATACTGGGTGCCCATAATGTCGTGGAATACACATCATCACACAAAGCATTCAGATCCTTTGATTATTAGTCAAGCAAAAGATGAGAAGAGTGGAAGAGAGAGGGAAAGAAAGAAAAGGGAAAAATCAGCTTGCAGTGGTCTGCTAATCAACAGCTCCTTCAATTTCAGCAATACTTATTGCATGATTATTTGGGCACCTTGAAAAAGCATGTGTACAGTCAGTGATTTGATTGCATTATAGAGCACATAGCGGTGGTGCTCTACCTAATGCACTCCACGGTGAGCCACTCTTTTTTGGAGCGCGGCTCGCCATGCCCGCTTGAATTGCTGTGACCTAGAGCAATTCTTGAACAAATAAGATTGCTTTTGTGTGTGCATTATTTTCTGTTGACATTTGCTAAGCACTTGGGCTGCTGGCCACAGGAGATAGATGAGGGCCCAAAATGTGTGTGTAGCCAGTGTCTTTAATGTTACCTTGAGAGAAGAAAAAAAGAGAGCCAATGGGATTCTTGTCCGTGGCTATTGTGCAGAGCTGGGTGTGACAGTGGAGGGAATAGGTTATTTTACTTTGACTCTTCTTTTTTTCCCCAAGCTAGCTTTTTTTTCTCTTTTTCTTTTTTCTGTTTTTTTTTTTTTTTTTTGTGAAAGAAGAGACAAAAAGCCCCCGAATCAACTGAAGGTGCCCCCGCACAGATTTTCATTTCGATCTCTGAGATCTCATCTTTATGAATGTTTTGTACACTTTGACCTGCCTGGGAATGGCTGCTTTGTAGGCTGTATGTCTAAACTGTACAAAAATTTCATTTTTTAAGGTCATCAGTATAGTGTGCAGTAGTCCAGTTCCAGTGAATTTTGAATAATGCATTTGTTGGACAAGAGGCAGGTTTTATAACTGAATGTTGGCAAGAGTACATTATATTTTTTTATGAGGGAGAGAGAGAGAGAAATATTTATGTGGCTCTGGCTCTATGTCTTCCTGAAGCTGCTCACTGTGTACCCTCAGTATTAATCATGCCAGAGGAGATAAGAGGGCTGATGCTGGCCAGTATCCTCAGAGATCTTCTCTTACTTTAGCAGCATGAGCTCCTCCATCTAGTCCTGGCTTTCTCTCGGGCAAATGCTGCTTCAATATCCATTATGCCAGGGGCCAAGGATAATTTATTGTCAAATCAGGAAAATGGGTCAACACTAATGTCACTTGATGATCAACCACCCAGGTTTAATAAAACATAGCGGTGCGGCTTCGTGGTCCCATGCGCCGGCTCCTGTCTCCAGTCCGCTCTACCTGGCCGTAGCACTGTGGTAATTACCCCGCTGTCACTGTGATAAGTGGTATTAATGGCGGCCTTGTGCACTTTAGTCTGCACTGGGCTCGCAGCATCGTGAGATGGGATTATTATAGGCGTCCAGCTGGAGTGTGTGTGCCTTTGTGTTGCTCTGCAGGGATGTGTGTTTGTGAGTGTGTGTCGGGGGGTGTCTCTGAGGATGCAGGTGGGAGCGTAAGGTGGGGGCATAAGTCTTGCTCCTCCTCTTTCTTTACATGTGCATTTCTCATCTCTCTCTCTCTATCTCTCTCTCTCTCTCTGTCTCTCTCTCTGTCTACTGTCTATTTTTAAATTCTTTTTTGCTGTAATGTCTTCCTCTCTCTTCTTTTCTCTGTCTGTTCCTTTTCCCCCATTTATTCTCTCAATTTGTCATACTGTCTTTGTCTTTCTCTATCTTTTTTCTTCCTTTATCCTCTTTGTATCTGCATGCAAGTATTTTTTTTTGCCATTGCCACAATCTCTCTCTCTCTCTCTCTCTCTCTCTCTCTCTCTCTCTCTCTCTCTCTCTCTCTCTCTCTCTCTCCCTCCTTCCTCCTTGCTCACCCTAAAGGAGAAAGCACTGTTCCAAATCAGTGCCACGTCATCTGAAATCATTAGTGTGCTGGGTTTCAAACAGCTGTGTGTGTGTTTTTAACGTGTAAACTAATGAGTGTGTGCCAACAGCAGGAGCGGGGGCCCTCCCTGCCGCACCCCTCCTGTCACACACACTCACGACCACGGGCAAAACATCCATTCTGATTGGGCATGAATATTTAATTATCCCCCTCTAAATTATCCTATTTATCATTCAAAACTAGTTTGTCATTGTCACCAATATGGCGACTTTGAGCTGCAGTGTATTCAGTGTATGATGACTCCCCTGAATTGGACGTTCAGCTTGTCAGGTTGGTTTTCTTCTTTACAAGTAATGTGGCGTCATATTAAAGCAAAGGGAAGTCAAATTATTAAGTGGCACAGACATGCTCGTCTCTCCTCATGGTTGTCACCTAGCACACTCTCCATCCTCTCAGTTAACCAGGATTTTACACTAAATAGTGCTATTCTAATGTATAGCACACAGAATAACCAATGCATGTATTCTTTGTTTTCTTTGTTCTCTGACAGATGTCTGAAGTGTGCTGATGCACCTTGTCAGAAGAGCTGTCCCACCAACCTTAACATAAAGGCCTTCATCACCAGCATTGCTAACAAGGTAATGTGTTTTTGCAGCTGATTTCCTGCCATTCAAGTCTCAGAACACCAAGTGGCTTCTATTAAAAATGGCTTTGACATACACTCCTCGTCAAATGATATGTTAGTTAACAACCTCTATGAGGAACATGCTTATATATGGCATGTGATTCTGCAGATGTTGCGCTCAGTTCCATATTTTTAGCCAAGTTTAAAAGTATGTGTTTTTTTTCCCAGTATGTTAAATTCAGCCAATAAAGAGTAATTGCTGATTGGGCTCTTCTATTGTTTCGATGTCAATCTTAAAAAACAAAATCTGTATAGAACCATACATAACACAATCTATGTCAATCTAAAGAACCATTTCGATATACAGAGAGCCATTTAAGCATGAAATGATTCTATATAGAAATCATAGTTCTAAATAGAACCATTGCCTTTACTAAAGAACCCTTAAAGAACCACCTTTTTAAGAGTCTATTATTGTATTTTTTGTGATGCATACTACATTGATGTATTTACTAAAACTTCATTAATAAATGATGTGAAAATGATAACAGATCTTTAAAATGTAGATATTAATAAAAATGTTTCTTTTTGATATTATGATTGTTGATATTGTTACAATGCTGAATAGCATGAATTCCTGTTTAATTTTTTATATCATGCATTTAAGTATTTTAAAAAGAATGAAAATCTGTGAAAAATGCTTGGTTTTATTGCGTCAGCTAACCTTGAATTTATGTCTTTGAGTCTTGCATTCCTTTTGCTGGATGTTTCATTGAAGTGACAAACATTGCTATTATGGCAAAGAGGGAAATTTGACATTCAGTAAATATGCAGAATGTGGTACCCCTGCATTTATCAGGAATTTGCATGATTTCAAAAAAGCATTTTCCCCAGAGATGCTATAAATACTTTGAATAGAAAGGTTTGTCTTTTGCACACGCTTGCTTAACTTTTAAAGGAGTGCTTGATCTGCATGGCTTTTCAAAAGCTACAATGTTCCAGATCCCCCATTGGCTTCGCACTGCTCATTTAGCTATCAGTCAGGCGCTGAAGCTCAAGACCGACTTATATCATCTGCATGAAAGGGTCCTTCCAAAATGGTCTTACTAAGTGCTGCCTGATACTTACCTTCCCTTTGCTGCACTGCTGTACAATCAAGGCTGTTGTCATTCAGTTCATATTATGAATTTAGAGGTTTAGTTCTCTTCAGTTTTGAATCAAGGCTGTCTGGGGAACAGTGCTTTTGCTCCATTCTATTCATGCAAGTTTGATGGTCATTGAATGCATTTCATATATGTCACTGCTGTTTCTCACCCTCGCCCCGTTAGCAAGAGGCAGAAGAAATGTATTTATGTATGAAATGATGTAACATTATCTGTGATTTCAGGCCTTAGTTTGCATTAGTAACTTTCTCACAAGCTCTTTTATGTGTGTTTGCTCTGTCTAAGTGTCATTTTGTTCTTTGTAGAACTACTATGGGGCGGCGAGGGCAATCCTGTCAGACAATCCGCTGGGTTTGACGTGTGGGATGGTGTGTCCCACCTCAGATCTTTGTGTGGGCGGTTGTAACCTCTTTGCCTCTGAGGAAGGACCCATCAACATTGGGGGGCTGCAGCAGTTCGCCACTGAGGTACGTCCTGTTGGAAAAGTTGTGAACAACAAAGCACTCAGCTAACAAAAGCAAGTTTCTGTTTACGCTTTTGTTCATTGTGCATATCATTTCATAAGACATTGATGAATTTGCATGTTTCATTTTAATTCTCTGTCTCTCTGGAGCTATCCATGTTAGAGGTCAGAACTAGCTCTGTTTACTAGGTGGATTGACATAAAAAAAACAATGTTTCTGAGTACCTTAGGGTTGGTACCCCTGAACACAAGTGAGCAAGAACATTTCTTTAAAGTGTGCAGATGCTGTACTTCTGCTTTTGTGCTTTTAGTAGTGGAGTTCCTGTAAAAGCACAGCGTGTGTTTTTACGGCCAACCCCTTCACTAGCTCAGTGGTGGAGCAGTAATTTCTCCCTTTAGCTCACATAAGCCATGATGGAAAGACAGCATGTTCTACCCATCGCTTTATTAATGGGACCTCTCAGCCCTTTGTTGTGGCTGCAGTAGAGGCTTGGGTGCATGGCGTCTGTCATTCTCTGCCATAACAGTCGTAATTCTCTCTCTGCCTTATCCCAGCAGCCAAGCTCTTCTTCCACGATAAGCGACAGATTCCCCATTAGAATCCCGGCTGAAACGAGGGGCCTGAGGAAAGCGACTCGCGCCACACGTCAAAGTCAACACAGATTACTTTGTTAAATTGCAGGGTTTAAGAAGCTAAAGCAAGCAGGGCAATCTTTCATGTCTAAAACAGAGCATGTAATGTCAGATGATCTCCATTTCATGTTCAGAAGGAAGGACTAAAAAGGAGGATGGTGGTGGTGGGGGCAGGGGGGGGGCGGGGGTTGGCTTTGCTTTAAAGCGGCTCAGCTGAGATGGTTCGGTTTGCAGTTAATAGATTTCCACAGAGATTTTTTCAGCTCCTCTGGATGTTCCTCACGTGGCATGACTGTTATCGGCGATGGCAGCTTTTTATGTAAAGCTTGGGCTTTTTTGAACTGCTGTATGTAGAACTTGTTTGATCATCTGGTGCCTTGTTTTCTCCCATGGAATAATGATTGGAATACAGGTATCTTAGTCCATGGTGCAGCTCTGAGATAATCAGAGTATCTCTTCTCGTCATTGTCATAGCGAGCTTTATTTAGTTCCATGGTAACTGCTAATTAAATGAAAATGTCAGAGATAGTGTGTGGGCCTGAATTGCTGTCTTTGACCCATGGCCCTGTGGGGTTGCTGCTAAGGATGCTTTTCCTGCTCCTAACGAAGGCTCTATTCTCTATAGCATGAAGTGGAGTAGCAGACTGAAAAGACTGCAGTGATACTGCTGGTCATTTTTCAAGAGACAAACAATATCCTATGATGACTTGGATACAGAAGTTTTGAAATTGAGAATGATAATTAACATGATTGTGTAACATTACAATATGAAATCTAGGGTGAATTAGCTTACTTGTTGAAGATTTTTGCAACACTAAGTTGTAAGGTTTCTATACCTTATTTATTCTGCTCTTCCACAGTTTCTTTATGACTATGTTGTGTAACTGCAACGTTGCAGCGTGTTAGCCTCGTTCCCCATTCGGACAAGTTAACAAGAGTTCAGGGAAACACAGTTAAGCAGCCAAAAAAGCAAAGAATTCAAACACATTAGATAATGCAGCCATGCAAGACAGCCTTTTAAAGTACCAGTGGTTGTACTGAATGTATAAGAGCAAGTGTTGCTGCCAGATTGTGTATTATAATGTAAAAGTAAAAGAACATAACAGGCTGAATTCTCTATCTGTAGAGCTGTAGCGTAGCACAGACCTAAACTATTTGTTTGCAGTTCTGTCAGGTTTTTATATGAACTAGTGATGCAACGAACTGATGCACTGCATTGGTATCAGCACATATACTTAATTAAACTGATCAGTTATCAGTCAGATGCCACCCAGTCCAATGTAATTTTTTTTTAGTTTGTTTTAAACTGAAGACTTGAAATTACCTCTCTCTCTCCCACCGTCACTCAGCATGATGTCAGTCAACCAGGGTGTCAGCTGTCAGAAATGGCAGTTAGCATTCTCCTCCAAGCATGTTGAGCCGTCCAATGATGTCGCATTAGCAGTTAGAAAAGCATCATTGACACTTGGAAGTAACACATACTAGCTTTCACTCTCCCAGCCTGGTTGCATCATGTGATTGATAGACATGGATAGTAGGTAGAGCTAAATATGACTAAATTGGGTAAAATGTTAAAAAAAACTGAATGAATAATTAAATAAAGAATATTATGTGTGAAGGTTAATTGCATTGCTATGACTAAACTTTGTTATCTACTTATCAAAATGTTGTAACAAGATTAAACATTGTGTCAATCATGGGTGCTAAACACCTGTACTTGTGTATGTAAGTACCAACTACGGGCAGGCATTGAGTTGTTCGATCCCCCAAACCAATGCCCTTTCAGTTCTAGTGCAAAACTTGAGAAAGACTGCAGTAGTGAACCTGTATAGAACATTCTGGAAATGGCTGCTATAGTGAAACTGTGAACAGAAATTCTTTTCTCATCACACGGACTTGCCAGGTTTGCGTTTTTTCTTGGCAAATACTTTGAAACTTATATAAATTACACAGTTGCAGAGCATGTTTTTGTTTGGGCTACTTTATAAATGGACTATGGCCACAGAAAAAGATTTTAAAATGAAAACATATCGTCATAAAATTGTAAATTGATCCAGATGTTGAATTGTAGGCAACCTAAAGACACACAGGCTTGTACAGTGAGAGAAGCGGCAGAACAATGTGGTTCATTAAGTGGCTGAAAATTGTGATTTGGATGCAATTTGAGTCAGTTTAAGCTTCTGGTGGATTTAAGTAAACTTTCAGCAGTCAGTTCTGTTTCACTATTTAGGGCGCAATCGAAGCAGTTGTGTGGCTACAGCTCTAACTAATTGTAGCAGCAAGAAGGAAATCTTTTATTTAAATGGATACAGTCACAGTCAAATCAGTCACCCTACTTAAAAATATTAATCTTAAAAGGGCAGTAATGTTTGTTAATTTCAGTTACTCCCCATAGTGTTTAACCCACATTTTTGCTTCTGGCTTTTGTATTTTGTTGACTGTTTTTGTGAAATAACCATTGTATACATTGTGAATACACTAATATGAAGAATGTAAGCTGAAACACTAAGAAGCAGCTTGGCACAACCAGCTTCAATGCCCATTTTTGAGTGGTTGCTAAGAAACATAAGCTTAGACTAGTGGAAACACTAGTGCTGCAGATATTAACTTAAAATACATGCCTCACTTTTTCAGTTTTGTGTTTGTTTGCTCACCTCTATGACAGCACCATGAGTAAAACACAAAAAAACAAGAAACAAAGCATCTGAACTGGATCAGGCTTGACATAGTCAATACCATATCCATTAAAATGTGCTTAAGCTGATATGCCAAAATATAAAACATGCCATCTAATATTCAGTTACTCTTGAAAGCCTTTATTAATGTGCTCAAGTGTGTTAGATTAGTGGACCAAAGTATCAAGGGAGACCAAACTTGGACAGCCCTGGTGTATATGTTGTTACTTTGCTACAAAAAAACTGGCACCTGTGACGAGAGGCTGTGGTTATATCTAGCCCCCGCTATGTAGCTTCACACTACTAACTATTCGGCACTATTTCAGAAGCTTAAAAACAAGCGCTGTGGCATGTACAGTTTCACTACTTTGTAAAGAATAAAAGGCGCAATTACAAAAGCAGCCACTCTCTTCTGCCACCCACCTGTGCTGTGACTTATTAGACATCTCTGTCTAGGTGGCAGCTCCTCTCTCCTTAAATGTGAGAGGTCAGCCTGGTTATCGAGCCGATAATTAGATAACCCCAGGTAGAGGGGCTATCACTGCCCAGCTCTATTCAGCTGCTACTCCTGTAGCCTAGCTGCAATCACAGATAAAGTCAATGCCTCGTTTCAATTATGGGCGATACACAGAATTTCTGTCTGGAGGTGGCTAAGCGCATTAACATTTTCCCAGGCATCCTTGCGTACTCTCTCACCCTTATTCTGAAAGGTGAGCCATGTGCATGGCAGCATGGATGTCAGTCTGCTATAAAGAATCTCAGAAAATGTACAGTGGAAGGCTCTTGACAAAGTCTCCTGCTGCTCTTTAACATCAGATTGGCTTCCTTGAGTGAGTGCACAAATGTAATATCACAAATTTTTGACTTTTTATGAAAATGTGAGTTAGTGGAAAGGTTATTTATATATAACACACAATATATTACAATTTGAGAATTTACCTGATATATATATATATATATATATATATATATATATATATATATATATATATATATATATATATATTTTTTTTTTTTTTTTTTTTTTTTTTTTTTACTTGATTTTTATTTTTTTTTTACAGTGTTTTGACCTACACCATTTCCATTCAGCCCTAATCTAGGCCCACTGATCAACGTAAATGAAGAGAACATGTGAAGATTAGAAATGTCACAGAGCTGAATTCAGTGGAAGGGAGTAGATCTCCAGGTGTAGATCTTGAGACCTCCCTAAACCACAGTAACAACTAACTATGCCCATAAGGGAAAAACTGTAGCTGAAAATGAAAACGTGTGTGTTTTTCTTTCCAAATGTATTTGACTGCATATTAAAAGAAAAATATGTAGAGCTGAGTAAGTCATTGCTACCCAGCAGTGGATGCACTTGGAGCCCCTTGGCCTATTCCACATGGCTTGTCAGGTGCAGTTTGCAGTCCATTGTTTCAATTAGACGATGAGGAGAATTAGAAAACTGAGATTGTGTTTTGAATTGATGCATTGTTTGTTTCATAGCAGCAGCAATAATAGGAAGGGCCTCTAAACCCCTCTCAGGGATTATTAGAAATGCATTGTCATGCAGCAATTTGGGCTTCACAGTTCATGAGATTCATGAATAACTAAATTAATATCACCTATAATGTTGCCTGCTCAGGCATAATATTGTATTAACAATGCAGACCTCTATGTATGGATCTTGATAATCTTATTAAGAAGACAAAGCGCTAGTCTTCTCATTTTACGACTGTTAATGGATATAGCGCTACAGGCTTCTCATTAAGGCCTGTTTGGATAACTTGCCTTATTCTTTATGTATCTCCCCAGCTATCTTCATTTGATGTCTTCATATGGTTGCTCATGGAATAAACGAATTTTGCCTGTTATGTTTTTGCTGTTTTCTGCTCATAGCCAGACAGCAGCAGAGTGAAATGTATGAATATCATGCTGACTCTAAGTAGTTTTCTTTGGAAGCCAAATCACCAGTCGCAGGCAAATGCTGATTTCTCTGTTGTTTCCCATACTGCCTGAATCATGCTGCTTCATGACTCCAGCTCATGTTTCCATGCATACATTTTCAAGTAGAAATATAGAGTCATTGTTATATGTCATAGTAATAGTAGTAAAGGATAATAGTCAAGAATGACCTTAACTTTGTGTCTTTGTGCTGTGGCGGCACAATATGTCTTTAATCTGTATTGTGGCATTGTGATATTGACAGTATTGACAGAAAGCTACAATATGCAAATAAGTCATCTAACAAATCACTGAAATACATGATTTTTAGTGGAACAAAACATAATTTATCCAGGGAAAACTGCAACATACACACAGGCCTTGTGTACAGGACCACTCAGTACAAGTCAGAAATTCCTACAATTGCATGTTGAGAACCGTTGTTCTTAAACTGTTGGACTATTTATTCACGCAGTTGTTCACGAAGTGGTGAACCTCGCCACATCCTTGCTTGTGAACGACTGAGCCTTTCAGGGATGCTCCCTTTATACCCAATCATGACACTCACCTGTTTCCAATTAACCTGCTCACCTGCGGAATGTTCTAAACAGGTGCTTTTTGAGCATTCCTCAACTTCCCCAGTGTATTGTTGCCCCTGTCCCAGCTTCTTTGGAATGTGTTGCAGGCATCAAATTCAAAATGAGTGAATATTTGCAAAAAACAATAAAATGTATCCATTTTAACATTAAATATCTTGTCTTTGTAGTGTATTCAATTGGATATAGGTTGAAAAGGATTTGCAAATCATCGTATTCTGTTTTTATTCATGTTTTACACAGCGTCCCAAATTCATTGGAATTGGGGTTGTATACAAGACATATATTTAACTGAAAATTGTGCAGATGCCGTATGTCTAATCAATCTAATCAAATATATTGTTAATAAATAATTAGAAAACATACATAATAAATAATATAAAAATTTTCAGTGTGTTCACTTGGGAGTCTTGCTTTCAGATTTTCCAAAAAAAATTGCAATGATATGATATAATGATATTTTTTACACCTCCAAAGTTCAATCTTAGATATTGGTTGCATTTTCTGTTTATCAGAATCCAGATGATCCCAATTACAGATTTATACTCATCAGTCTAGCTATACACTCTTTAATACCCCATAGAGGAAAGATTGACAGAAACAGAAATAGGATGGACAGAAACACCTGTGGATTTTTTCAGATCTGAAGAGAGAGTGGGGCTTGATTTTCTCCTCTCTCAAATATCATGCTGTTTATCTGATGTTGACAGATTTGGTAGTCAACCAGGTCTTGCAAGGTTGTTATTTTTTTATATTTTTTAATAATACCAGTTTTAGAAACTTCTCTTTTCTCACTTATTTTTCAAACTTTCCCCTTCCTTACACAAGTAGCTTTTTGTGTATATCTATATCATCTAGTCTTAATGCATATCATCTAGTCTTAAGTCCACTTAATGCATGAGAAAGAAGTTAGTAGGACAGCTAAATTGTGTTTGGGTAGTTTCTTGTGTGAAAGTTGGTATTTCTTTGGATTGAATATAATGTCAGCAACACTTTCGGGGGCAACTTTTGTTGGAAGAATGCTGAGATTGGAATGATGGAAGAGTTGAAACGGCAGTAGGAAGCACAAAGTGGATCAATTATCCACTAATTGATTCATTAAGTCAAATATATGTGAGTTAAACATATGTCTTCTGCTCTTTTTCCTCACAGAAAAAATAATAACTGGTCATTTAACGGCTGTTTTGACTGGAAGTTAAATTAAAGGGTGGTCTTTGTCTTGTCCACAGTACTGTACACTGCGCATAGTGCCAGTATGCATGAGAGCATAGTACAATACTAACTACATTACAATCAATACACAACTTGGCTCAAGGCACAACAATAATATTTTATGCAATAAAAATACACAAAACATGGCAGTGTAAAACAGACAGTAAAGCATAAAAGGATATGAATTGGGCAATGAGTGCAGTCCTGAGAATATTACCCATGCAGATGGGATGTAAACTGTAGCAACGGCGTAGCATAGCTTTTTTTGTGTTTGTTTTGCAGGTATTCAGTAGGATGGGCATTCCTCAGGTGAGGAACCCTGAGCTCCCTCCTCCAGAGCAGATGCCTGAGAGTTACCATTCTAAGATTGCTCTGATTGGCTGTGGTCCTGCCAGCATCAGCTGTGCCTCTTTCCTGGCCCGCCTCGGCTATGACAACATCACTATTTTCGAGAAGCAGAAGTATGTCGGTGGACTGAGGTGGGCACCGATCTCGACTTTTTTCCCTTTTTTGGTTAAAATTCTGAACTGTGTTTTGTACTCTGCATTCACATCCTGTTACTAAAGTGCTTCGTTGATCAGACTAGCCATGATCAATATGAAGAACGTTGCATAAGGTCAGAAAAATTAATGAATGGTCTCTGTAATTGGGAATATTCATCTCTCAAATGCCGAGATGGAACGAGGTTATCAATTACCTACACCGGTTCTCCCACCACCGACTGACTTCAGCTCGCCTGTCGATGGCTGTTGAGGGTGGGAGCCCTATGCATGTCCACCTCAGCTCTGCAGGTCCAGCAGCTGTTGGGAATGGCAATGAGGAGCTGAAGTTTGAGGGCAGAAAACCCTCCAACACATCAAATGGAATAACAGAGGAAAATGTCCCGTCTGAGGAGGGGATTTCTGTTTCGTGTGCTCTTGCTCTCTCTCTCTCCTTCTCTTTCTCTTCCCCCTGTCTCTCTTGCTAAGGTTTTTTTCATTTTCTACCATGAACGTTTCTCTTCTTCTGGAGCCTTTCTTTTGCTTTTTCTTTTCCTCTTTTTCCTCCTTTTCCTCTCTCATTTTTTCCTTTTGTTTTTTTTCCCCACAGCTCTTCAGAGATCCCTCAGTTCCGCCTACCCTACGAAGTGGTGCAGTTTGAGCTGGACTTGATGAAAGACATGGGAGTGAAGGTAATGAGCGGCACCTCACCTCTCACACATAATCTGCTTATCTGTCTGTGTCTCTCCCTCTCATAGTCACATACTGTATATCTGTCTCTTCCTCTCATATATACATATACTCACTCTCACACTCTAACTTGCTCTTCTTTCTCTATCTCCCTTTCTTTTTTTTTTAATTTTCTCTAATTCTCCCCTCCTCTCTTTTCTCCCTCTCTGATCCCCCCCCCCCGCCTCTCTCTCCTGCCCACATCAGAGGCTACGGAAGGTGACAGGTCTCAGTGAGGATCAGCAGCCCAAATGTCAGCTGCATTAATAAAGAACAATTAAAAGCTGCATTAGGGAGGCAGGCAGCAGTGTGCATTGGTCTGGGCTGTGGGCGCTTGTCTGTCTGTTGCTTGAATGCCACTGCGGTGAGAAAGGGCAATCGATAGTCCTCTTCCTTCTGCACACCTGCTCGGCATTCGTTTTTGCACAGGAAACGCATTTTCTCAAAGTTGCTTGAGGGGTGGTGAACCAGGTTGGGGGGAAGCAGACAGATAACACATTTACATTTTTTCTGTCCCTGTAAAAAGCAAAAGGAGAGAGGGAACAGATCTTCTTCTACAGATTTCATGCTCATCCCCTGTTAGTTTTGTCTAGTTTATGAGGAGCTAGACAAAAGAAACACTTTCAGCAACCAGATACTTCAGTATATGCTCCAGTAAATTCCTAGTACCTTCATTATTAGGGGAGTAAAAGTTCATGAGAGCATCGTGATGCATCTTTGTGATAGTGGCGATTACAGATTTCGGAACGTTAGAATTGTTTAATCAGTTATAATAGTATTTAATATAGTATAGTATGCCTGCACAAGATTCTTTGACTATTTTGGGTTGTACATTTCCCCTTTTATTTATGTGTTTATTGTGTGTATTACACCACAGGGTAAATAGTTCCTTCAGTCACATTTGTGCATTTTATAATATATAATGAGATACCTATAAACTATAATATTATATAATACATATAGTAGAATAATACATATAATAAAATCAGAATTGCTCAAGACAGCTGGGATAGGCTACAGCATCCCCAGCAACCCAGAAAGAGGTGAAAATCATGGTGACATTTATGGATATGGATTTAATTGTGTCCTAAAGAATTGTAATATAGTGTAGTTGTGGTGGGATTTGAGACAGATCTAGTGATGCCCTGAAATGAAAATCTTTGTACAAATCAGAAATTCAAGACACTCTTGGTCAAAAACTGCTAAAGGCTAGCAATAAATGAGAACAGTTTACTTACAATAAGTTTAATAAAATAAATACAGTCCATAGGCATTGTAATCCAGTGTCCATGACAACAGTAAATGTCAAGGCAATTAATTCCATTATTGTTTGTATATTTTGCCTCTGGACACTGTTTCAAAATCTATGGCTACAGATGGCAAGGGAGAAGTTTTTGAGCCATTGTAGCCCTTCTTAATGCTTAGAAAGTACAGTGATTACAAACTCTATTCATATCGCTGGTATTTCCACAATGCTCCCATGTATTTCTGCCGTAATCGTACCATTTTTTTTGACTGAAAATTTTGTTGGTCAAATTTTTGTTGCGTTTCTAAATTGAACCTTCCTCAAGAGTCATAACCAAATTGAATTCTTGTAAAGTCAGAGATTTACATTCCTTTATATTACCTATTTCTCTGCTGTCTCACTGTTTGTGTTCTGACTGTTTTTCTCCATTAGGTCATGTGTGAGAAAAGACTGGGCCAAGATGGGATGACCCTGCTGTCACTGAAAGAGGAGGGATACAAAGCGGTTTTCATTGGAATTGGTCAGTTCATCATATTTTTGTACCTCTTTCTTGTCTGCTTCTGCCTGTTCAAGTACATGTGCACACACACACATGTACACACATGCACACACAGCCCCACCAAGTCAGACTAAGTGAGAGCGCTGAAAGTAGTTTTGCAGGCCAGGCGGCCCATTCCTGTGATAATGGCTGCTGATGATTTGCTCCACAATGGCCCCCCCTCAGCACTCAGGTCTACCAGGAACCCCATTCGCTTCTCATTTTCTTCCCTGACCTGCCACTGTGTCCTACCAGACTAACCTAACAGCGCACACTGGGGCTGCCCACTGCTTCTCAGTGGTGGACGCCTTGGTCTCCTGTCAGGTCCCTCTCCCCTGCTTTCCCCCCACTGAGCTATTCACCGCTCTCACTTGTTGACCTGAATGCTCCTAGGCATCACACCTTATCAGCAGAGCCCAGTGATAACATCCTCCCCTGCACTGTCTATAGGCATCACGCAAGCACAAGAAAAGCCAAGGATCGCAGTGTTCGCTCTCTCTTTCGCTGTCTCTCTATTTCTGTTTCTCAATTTATATTGACTGTCGGAACAGAACTTTACATAATACATGGCCTCTGCCTTTCTTAATCAATTACTGCTTATCATATTGGCTCTGCCAATAAAGTGCAATTTTTTATATATGTAGATGTACTGCCTCTCGGTCAGCACTAGCATGCTCACTTGCTGCAGCTAACCGTTTTTCTTTTATTTTGCTCTCTCAATTGGCTGTATTTGTCTCATTACCATGCACATCCTTAGATATAAACATTGACACTTTTGCTTTTATCCACTGGAATGAGTCACTGAGGTCCTTCTTCTGAGATTGTGATGCATTTCAAATGATAGCATGCACATCTGAAAATGCCCTTGTCCCATATAGGAGGCCAGCTTAATTTAGCTTTCTATAGTGAAAAAAGAAACTCAGCTGTTATATATTGATCTCAGAAATTCAAACATTACCTGAAGCAGGCTCTTTGTTTTTGTTTTTGTACTGAACTGATAAGCGGAAAAAAAATGTGTATAATTCATTGTGTCGAAACGCTCCAAGACTTTGATACTGGCGTCCTAATTACGGTGAGTCGTTTATGTGAACTATTTTTAGATTTCTTTTTACAAAAGGATGTAAAGGAATTTCAGGTCCCAGAGAAAATGAAAGTGCACAGTGTTTGCAATTAATTTCTGTGATTTCACACTAGTCCTTTACGGGCTTTTTAAATGTCATCCTCAGACATGATTGACATGCAAATTTCTTCCTGGCAGTAGGCTAAATGGGAGGTGGGTTGAGGGAGGCCGATAAGGCCATTGTTTCTGGGCTATAGGCTTAAGAAGCTGACTCAGAGGTTCAATTGCTTTAAAGACAGAGTTAACCCTTTAGCCACTGTGCTGCACTGTAGACCCATAATGGACTTCTATTTGTGTGCAGTCCTACTCACTAGTCTTTCAGAGAGAAATTCCTGGCTGAACTTGCTTCACGTGAAAAGAAGCATATACATTTGCTAAAGTGAGGAGTTAAGATTTGCCTAAAGCATCTTAAAAGGAGCAAGTTATGAGAAGCCACAATGTTAATGATTTATGATTTATCAATGTTAATCTTTGTGTGTGGAGGAAAAACAGTATAGCACCAAGAAGAGGAACAGATCAATACACAAAGGCACATGAGAAACAGGATTATATTGAATCCATCAAAGTTTCAGATGTGCAGATATGTTGTACTTGCACTTGGTGATTCTAAAAGCTGGACAATCAATAGTGGCTCGATGCCTTCTACCATAATTACTACTTTGCAATTAGTTGGTGCGACGTTTTATAATACACATTATATTACACACAGCGCTGTACAGTTTTGCCTAAAAAATCTGTCCTGAAAAAGCAGAAACCCAGTGACATTGATTAAATCCCATGCAAAGAAAAAAAAGCCATGTTCTCAACATTTTCTTTCTGGGAATGTCCCATTTTTACCAAAGACAAGGTTAATGAATATGCCAGAAAGAGAGCATTTATTGCCTGTGAGATCTTTATTTATGTTAAATCTTAATGCACTTAGTGTGACTCTGCATTATTTAACACCATGGCCTTGGTCTCTTGTTCATCTTTGTGCAATTCATAAGGGTGAGAGAGGTCAGGGACTGCTCAGTGGATGAAGGAGGAGGAGGTGGAAGAGAGGAGCTGGCTCCCCCCTCCCCCTCCACGGCTGCTGCCTCCCTCTCACTGATGCTCACTGATAACGCATGATTAACGAGGGAGGACCTGCTTGCTAGTGAAGCATCCCCAACAGATGATTTATTATTTTTGATTTTTCATAAAGAAAGAGGCCAGGACGCATGCTTGCTGCAGCGTGGCTTCGTGCAGGAGTCAGAATGGCATGCAGGATGGGACAAATGGAGACGCATTACGTTCAGAAAGAGCTGTCACAGACTAGCAGTCTTTTTTGTTTAAATCCGCTTTGTCAAGTTGTCCCGCTAAGGTTTCCTCTGTTTTTTCCCCCAAGACTTTTTTTTGATACTCGACAAGGAATGCTAATGGATAGCAGTGTGCAGTATCCTACCTGTCAGCACAGACTGAAATGACTGGAAAGGGTAATGTGCCATAACTTCTTGAATCTTCCTCACTAGCATAAACAGAGTGTGCTCAGAGGAAGTCAGCCATGGGGAAGTTGCAGGTGCTTTTGTTTGTTCGTGTTATTCATGCACCGCTGGTCATTTTTGTGCATGAGAACATGTTTGGCGCATCTACCTCCTCTTTTTAATAAATCTTAGGAACTGTGCTATCGACCATGTCCAACTACACAGTGTTTAAAGTGAGAATTTTTCGCATCCTCAAGGACACTTCTACATAAGCATGTTCTTTTTAAGATCCTATTAATGCGACACACACACACACACACAATAAGATGCCCTGTAATTTGAAACTCTCCTTTGCTTGGAAGAATGTTCAAAATCTGGCAGATGTTTAGATGTCTTTAATCTAAGGTACAGCGATTGCTTTAGCTAATTAACTGTAGTGTGCTGGGCAGCTCTAAATTAAGAAAAATGCAGGATTTAATTGGTCCATCGTAATAGCCACACAGTGAATGTTCATCATTTACTTATCAATATTGCTTAGCTGCTAAAATGTCAGGAATGCCATGTCTCCAGCGTCATGGTCACTGTGTCCATTTATTTTAGAAGCCCTGAGTTTAATTTATTTTAGAAGGCTTGAGTTTAAAGCATGCCCATAATCCAGTTTACAGATCATTGCCATTAGCTTGCTACCCATTTCCATATTTACTGAGCTCTTGTCTGTGCAGTATGCAGTTCACATTCCACAGCCTGGCTCCGTTTATACAGCAGTAAAACCACATATGCTGTTTGTGTGTATGGACCATGCTAGACATATACATTCTCTCTCAGACATTTAATATGGCTGTTGTCCAGTATACATCAGCTTTAACAGGGTTGGCAGGCTGATTATGCGCTTGATAAGTGATGCTCCTTCAGAACAGAGACGCAGACTTGGCTTGGTGCAACTAACTTTGAAACACTTGCTAATTACGGCGTTATTGATGATGGCAAAGGTGTGATTTTGTCTCGATGAATTGTGGCTACCTAATTATTGTATGAGTTAATGACTAGTTTCATTAATAATGAGTGTAACTTTCTTAATCACGGGGTGCTCTTTCATCTTGCAAAATGCATGCTATCCATGTTCTCCAAGCCAAAAAGAGTGGCTAAATTAAGAATATGATCCCTAACAAGGTGAATGGGCGGGAGGATTCGTCAGGATAGCATGCCAGGTGCTCCCATGATGTGTGCAAATTGGGCAAAAAGTGGCTGAGTGGAGAATTATAGAGACAATAAACTCCATTAAAGCATGTTGTAATGCAGAACTTTGGCAGGGCAGTTTCTGAAATCAAATTAACACTGAAGCGTATGCAGTGAAAGCTAATTCATTTTGACAGGAGTGACTTTGCTCTTCCCTCTCTCGATCACTTAAACACTCAATACATGCTTTCTGTCCTGATCAAATTGGATCATATGAAGTTCTCGTGTTTCTGCTCTCTCCAAATTTCTGATTCCTTGCAAAAGACCTATAATCACATTTGAAATGAATTTATATCAAGTAGTAAATCTGTAATTTGCTGCTGTTAAACTCCTCAAGAAAGAAATCTTCCACCCAGCCCCCTGAGCTTGAATCTGAGCCTTGCTAACATCTCTTTCTTTTTCCTTTCAATGGAAGTGATAATGACAGGTTATGGCAAATCAGAAGCTTTGTTAGACATTCCTAAAGCTTATATTTAAATATTGCTCCCTCCTAAACCACGAGGATAATGACAAGGTAGTGTGATGAGGTTAATGGCAGTATACAGAGCTAGAACAGATCGCGAGCAGCAGCCAGGCCCAGGGATATCTGATACTGTCTCTCAGAGAGTGATGGAGTGAGGCAGCATCTTCTCTCTGAAAGTGGAGGAGTGCATTTATGGATGCCCATGAATGTAGGGAAACAGGAGCATGGGGGGATGTGTTAGGGCAAGTTATATTTAAAGGAAGGGTGTAAAGAGAGAAAATGAATAGTGTTCTCATGATGGGAGTTGAAAATTAGGAGTGCATGTTCTGTTGATGAAGCTTTGCCTGGGCATGAGGTTTACACACTATGTAGAACATACTGCTTAGTTCTGCAGATTTGCAATCTAGTGGTCATTGAAGACAGCTATTATCCCATTGAATTATCCGGGAGCCTTCAGTGAGTCCAGGCATCCATTTCTTACGTCTAGAACTTGTAGCTCAATACATTGCATTGTTTCCTATGTAGTTATTGAATAATAAGGCTTAAGCCAGGGAATTTAAGAAGTTACATTTTTATGAGTACAGTGAGAGGAAGCATGTCAAGCAGTGTGAATGTTTGCAAAGAAATATTTTTTAATTACATCTTATATTCATTATGTAGTGTAAAAAAGCAATGCAAAGTGATGATCCTTTCTCACTATTTTCTACAGGTCTACCTCAAGCTAACAGGCACAGAATCTTTGAAGGCCTCTCTATGGAGCAAGGATTTTATACTTCCAAGGATTTTCTCCCACTAGTTGCCAAGGCCAGCAAACCAGGTAAAGACCCATAGAAATTAGTTTGCTGAAAACTTTTACCTATTGACTCCAAAACGCCGCTTTCCAAAGCACATTACATAAGGGCCTTTCTGTATCCGCAAGGCTGTCTTTTTACCCTTGACATCTTTGGAAGCATCTCTTTAGATTCTGTAGCGTGAGAGAATGCCTGGATCAGTGAAAACGCACCTACTGTAAAACATCTATGAAAAACTCTGAGATACTGAGTAAAACTATGCCAGCTATGAACCTCCATAAAAGACTATTGAAGCGTTCTGAAAATGAATGATTATGTCATGGCCGTGTAGGACTACTTGGTGGAGAAAAATAAAAAACACACTCTTTTCAATGGCTCTGCTGCTCACAAGTATGTGTATTTTTTTCTCAAAAAGGCATTACCTTGCACCCATGCTATCACTATGTGACATAACGGGAAGATGTATTTGAAGCCCCATACATTTATAGAGGTGCAGTATGAATATGCAGCTTTTAACACTGAATGAATAAAACCCATATGTGTGAGTAGTACAACTGCATGGAAATGCATAATCGGTATTTAATACACTATATACTGTATTTGCCCACGCTTGTGATCCAAATGAGAGAAGGATGTATTTGTGTGTGTGCATGAATAGGAAAGTTGGTGAGTAACAGGGTCTGTGCTTTGTGGAAGGAGGCTTTTATGCGTCTTTGTGTGACATATCTAGAAAGGCCTGAGCAGATCACACTCTGATAGATTCAGTGGTGTACATTATCATGTGTCGAAATCAGCCACGTTCAATAGAATCGGTAGTCATCCCTATTAAAGATAAAGGGAAAAAAGGTGAATGGTGGTGTTGAAGGAAAGGTAGGAGGGTGCAGGCTATGAAATTACCGATACGAGGAGATTTCCTGAAAAAAAAAAAAAAAGGTTTTGAGGGGTGTGGGGTGGGGAAGGTGGGGGTTATGTGCCTCTCATCGGAGCAGAATAATTTGATAGTGACATGCTGTGTCTGCAGACTCCAAGATGCAATTTTACACCGCTTTAAGTACTAGTATCTGCTGAGCCGTTAAGTGGGAATAGTTCTGCAGGAGGAAATCGTGTTTTTCCTTTTTCTCACTCTCTCTCCCTCTGCTTGCTTTTTCTCTATCTCTCCCTCTCTCTGGGGCTCAGGGATGTGTGGCTGCGGCTGGACACTGCCCCGGCTCTACGGTAGCGTGATCATTCTGGGGGCTGGAGACACTGCCTTCGACTGTGCCACCTCTGCCCTCCGCTGTGGTGCGCAACGGGTCTATGTGGTCTTCAGACGGGGTTTCACCGACATACGTGCTGTCCCAGAGGAGGTGAGCAAAAAACAGGAGGAAGTACCGTGAGGAGAAGAGGAGGTGGGAGGGGCCTGAGGGGGGGTGTGCTGAAGTATGGAGAGGAGAAGAAGAGAGAAAAAGTCAACAGCAGGCAGCAGCTTATTAATATTTGGTCTTGCGAGGGGAGTCTGAGGCAGAGGGTTTATTAAGATGTCCCTGAGAATGTCCTCTCTCTGTCTTCTCTCTCTCTCTCTCTCTCTCTCTCTCTCTCTCTCTCTCTCACTCACTCTCTGTGGCCCACTGACACCACTCCTAAGCCTCTCCTCCCTCATTTATTGCACAGACTTGTCTTTGCTTTCAGGGGGAGATTACTGTCAAAAGCCCCCCCATCTCCCTCTCTCCCCTAGACTGCAGTCGGCTCTACACTGCTTCCTCTCTGATAATGACGGCAGTCAGCCAAAGGATGGCATGAATGGCTCTATTTAGGCCGTTCTTCGAGAGATATGTGTTGCAGCAACTGCAATAACTTTGGAGAAAACGAAAAACTTGAAATACTTTTTTAAAGCACTACATTGCAATAAAGTATTTTATGGCAAGAGAAACTACCTTAAATTTGTAGAATAGTATCTTTTTCTTAATTTGCAAATTTCCTTTTATAGTAACAGCTTTTTGACAGACTCATAGTCTTGAGTTTCTCACAGTGGAAGAATGGACATTGATGGTCTGCCAGGTCATGCATGGATGTAAGGAGCCCCATTTTCCTTTAATATATTTTTTAAATAGGTTTTTGAACTCAAGTTTGGGAAACTCCTGTGTTTTTCCTTTATGTTGTTTCCAACTTCGTGTCTGAGACAGTTTCACAAGAAAAAATAAACTTTTTACGTATTGTAAATAACAATTGCATGTTGGGAGTAATAAAAACCAAAATACATCCGCATCCATAAAGCTAGTGCAAAATAAATCGCCATGCGCACCGTCTTAAGAAACGTATAGAAAACCTTTTAATGAAACATGGCAATATGTCTAAAAATCATCAGGACAAATAGAACAATGTCATGTCGAGGCTTTTTATTTCTTAACTGGGTGTGCTTGGGAATTTCTTTGTTCTGGGATTTATTTTGCTCAAACTTTATGGATGCGGATGGATTTTTTGTTTTTTTTGGGACTGCCAGCATGTAATTGTTATTTTGAGTTTTCTGCAGGAGCCCCCTGCTCCAGGAGCACCTGTCTTTTTGCTTCATTTTTGTTGTTTCATGAACTTGTACTGTAATTTGGAAATTGATTACAATTGGGTGGCCTCTGACTTTTGCACAGCACCTTGTATATTAGCATTTAATTTAAATTTCACTTGTTTTGACATGTAGTAATTGCTAGTTTTCTACATTTCAAAGCAAAAGTGGAGCTGCATGACAGCAGTGTACACCTCCGTTAGAAAATCACAGTACTTTCTTGTTTAGTTTAGTTCCCCCAAGATCTTTCACTCCTATCATTGGTAAAAAGTTATCTCTCTTTATTCCCCTGGTATATGATGTTCCATGACATGAACATGATAAAGTTAGAAAAGAACAGATCAATAAATGAAAATACAGAGGCAAGGTAATACAGTAAATGAAGAAATCTATTCTTAATCACCCTCCGAAGAATACTTTTGTCACGCCTTGTGTTGCCCTTCTCTGCGCCCACCTCTGCGCTACCATAGAAACGACAGAAATAACTTAAAGAAAATAGGAAAAGTAAGGTAATTATTCACATCTGTTTACACTTTCCTGCAGAGAGCCCTGGCAATGCTGCTTCCATCACCTCCAACTAATTAAGTTTGTTTATAAGGTATATTAAATTTAGGGATCTTGTAGGCGTAAGTAACCTTCACATGGAAAGCTAGAAAAAAAAAAAGTTTTGTGAGCAATGTGCATTGGCGTGAACTGAGACAGTTTAGATAAGTATTGTTGAATCATCATGTGGCTACACTTCTTTTTAGACACATCTCAGGTGCAGATGTAATTCAGATGACCCTCTCTGTGGGTTGATTTTCATAATTTGACAGAAAATCTTGGGAAGCCTCATTAACACTTTACACTCCATTTTTTGTTTTGTTTGTTGTCAATCCACCTTGCCTTCTCACAAGATAAATACAGTGATTATCTCTTCTTTAGGCATAAAATAAAAGCTATTGCATATTGGTATTAATTTAAATTAAGAAGCATGCATTTCTGAAAGGGTAACTTTTAAGATAAGTGAAATGTTCTTAATTTTATCATATGTTAATACGTATAATGTAGACAGTACTGTTCAAAAATCAGAAACCACAAAGACCAAAAGATATAGAAAATTTCTAATAACAGTGTAAGATGATGTGGACCAGCAAAACTGTCACCATCAGATAAACAGTACTTAAACTTTCATCTTTGTGAGGTAGTAGGAATGTGTAGCTGTTGAGAAGCTGTAACTGAGAAAATGAAATAAACAAAAAAGAAGGAAATTTTTCATATTTCAAACAAAGAAGCTAGCGGCCCATCCCTCAACATCCCTGAACGTGTTTGCTGCTATTTGTATTATAAGAAGCAGAAAATACAACCAACTTCTAAGACTGAACTTTGGAAGTGTGAAAAAATATTTAAAAAAAACTGAAAGCAGGTCTCCTGATACTGAAAGCTGTAATGAAGGCAAAGTGTGGAAATACTAAACGCTGAACATTTTAATATTATATTAAGTTGTGCTTTCCTTTTTTCCTTATGCTGAAAAATTAATAACTTGTTCTTAATGGCCAGTGTGAATTTTGGATCATTTCTAATGATCCTTTCATTATGAAATGTTCATACAATTTAAAAGGCAGCTGCAGTTTTCTAGTGGTGTAAAAAAGTAAAAATCAGTGCAATTTCGATACAACAATGATAGTATGACCACACTGTATATTGTGTCATGATGGCCAAAAGAAGCTACAGATCATAGAGGACACTGATACTTCATGCAGGTGTAACAAATTCTAACCACTCATTATTGTGTTCTCTCTGCTGTCTGAGTAGATGGAGCTGGCTAAGGAAGAGAAGTGCGAGTTCCTGCCTTTTCTATCCCCGAGGGAGGTCCTGCTGAAAGAAGGCCGCGTTCACAGCATGGAGTTCTGCCGTACAGAGCAGACTGCCACAGGCGAATGGGTGGAGGACCAGGAGCAGATCACTCGCCTAAAAGCTGACTTCATTATTAGTGCTTTTGGCTCTGTACTCAGTGACCCTAAAGGTAGGACGTCTTACACCAGACACAGACTGTTCTGTCAGTATCATTGTGATCGTATGCAGCCGACATACATATATGTTATATTATATATGTCCATGCAATAAGCATATCAGTCAGATGTCTGCACAGCAGTTTCAGCACAGCAGATTCCTGCGTATTGTGTGTACCTTTAGAGCTTCATTATGTTCTAAATAAACCCATCAGTGTTGTAAGTGGCTGCCATTTTTAAATGGACGCAGCCATATTGTCAGTGTTGTTTTAGCACTCTATTCATTTGAATTAGGCTGAATTAGCTTGCCTGCCTAGCTGTGCCAGTGCTCTCTGATTAAGTGATGAAGTGGGCGATGGTACATTTGAACAGGTGTCCTACTGTCTCTAGTAATCCACTTGCTTGTTTTCATGGCAACCGGTGAAGCTAGAAATCAGGAGTTTGTTTAAACTGTTGTCAGCGAACTGCCAAAGTGACTCTGAGAGGTTTTGCAGGGCAGACATGCTTTCGCTCTTTGTGTCTTCCTCTTATGATGTTTTTCTGAAGTCGTTTTAAAGGATCAAAGCCATCCTTTCACTAAAGTCACCAACAAAACATGAGAAAGTGTCCAGGATGTCTTTTGGGCTTATTTGGCACAGGTCTTTTCAGCTTTTCTCTTCCTTCGCTGATGGCAGTGTAGTGATGGATGGCCTTGAATGAGTTTTATAAGGTGGCTAAATGGAGAGCTGCTTAAAACACAATGTGTAGAAGGGATTAGCATTGAGCTCCCACAGACAGCCCTCCAGGAGCAAACACAAGCCATTATGGGCTGTTACACCTGGAATTATTCATGGAGAATCGTACTAACGTGATCATGCAGAAACAACATGCCCATTAGTATAAGAGAATGCTGTGGTAGAAATTGTCTTCGTTGTACCATTTTATATAATTTTAGCTTGATTTGATGCAGATCTCTAGATAATAAGCAATAGTTTTTACCATTAAGGTGTTTAACTTTTTTTCTGTTTATTGATCAGAAGTCTAGTTATTATTTTGTTTTGGTACACCATTCAATTGTAATTACATAATTACATATTTAATTACATAGTAAGTATGCATTGAGTTACACAAACATTTGTTTTATATTTTATATCCTTTGAGTTTGCACAACATTTTTTCTGTTTTCAGTGTCAAGCAGTGCCAAAAACATCAAAATGCACAGAATTGGTTTTCTTACCACAAGACAAGAATGTATTCACATCATCAGTTTTTCATGAAATACAAATCAGAATATATTCATATTTTTACTTTGAAAAGAATTTGTCTACTTGTTTTGATACCCTATGAATCCAAAATAATGTCCAAATATTGAATCATGCTTTTATTATTGCTAGCAAGGATTAGTGAGAGTTGTCATACAGGAAAGCCTGATGCCTAACATATATTTCAACTATGTAAAGATTTTAACTGCATACCTTTCAGTTCTCGCACCTACTGTTTTTGGCAAAAGTAACCCCTGTGGTAATGAAATGTACTGTAATATAAGCACAACCTGTTATGCGTAGGGAGCATTTTATTAACATTATCATTCAGTGGGTATCCGCTTCAGTGAGCAGCAACTTTTGTGATCATCTGTGGGCTGCTGTGTACGACACGTTTTCCACCATCGATGGAGCAGAACTTCTTTCCTGACACATTTGTGAAGTTTGCTAATGAGATTACACCGATAAAGGGCACACCTGCTATGATTTTCAATTAGGGTCACACTGAATAAATAGGAAATAATGTCACAGGGGGATAGCGCTGTCCAGAGTTGACCAGAGATGACATGTCCCAGTAATGAGATTCATCCTACACAGAGAGTTCGAGCTTTACACAACTGGTTACCCAGCAAAGCCATTACCCAGCCCTCCAAAGCAGCACGGATATGCTAATATCTGCATGACTTAAGCAAGCATAAGTTGTGCATGTTTTACATGCTTTTATAATTAGCTATGGCTGGAAAGTACATATTTATTCAACCAAATGATCACAATGTAATGAATAAGGGAAATGTAAAATAAGTATCTGTATGCTGCTCCTGTTTTCTGTTTCAGCTGCATGACTCGTTATATTTAATACTTTTTTCTGACCATTTTAAGGCTGCCCAGAGTGTTTTAATTGGATGAAAGCCAAACTATAAACAATAATAAATAAATAAAAAGTTTACATCTATATTGCGCTCATATATTTACTCGAGCAGACAGTTTCTTTTAGATATTTCAGAGCACCTTATTACCCTATTATAAAACCACTGGCATAATTAGGCCAACACTTTTATTGCTCCAACATCACAATGTGTACTTTAACAGAGCATGGTGATTTATGTAAAGTATTAGCAACATCTGGGCAACGTGCTTAACATTAGCAAATGCTGGAGGTTGTAATGTTATTATTAGCAATTAATCCACAAGGTTAATTAAACACAAAGACACCTCTGCAGCTGTGAGGAAGAGTGTGGATGACTGTCGGCAGATGAGCTTAATTTCATAGAAAGAGATTTTGGAAGGATGTTATTTCAAGTGCACGTATCCATAGGAAACAATTTGAACATTTAGATCAGTTTTAATGGGATTTCTTCATTTATTTCTAGTGCAAGCTGCAGCTATTGCATTATAAGTTTCTTGGTTCCCCCATTCCGTCTTTTGTATTCCAAACATCTCAGAGTGTGTTACACCCACCATGCTGTCAGTTCCATCTTCTCCAGGTCTTATGAGCTCCATGGCTCACCCTCCTAAAAATGCTGAGAGGTGATCTTTTCTCTCTCTCAGCAGTCTGTGTTCTTTCATTTAAGAAATATGAATTACTTACCCACTCAAGTATCTCGTCAGATGGGTACGCAGTGTGCAGCGGCAGGCCGCTGCCGGAATAGCTGACATGGCTGGAAAAACTGGCTAGTAATCTGGTGGGTCGGCCCACTGGAGTGAACAGATGATTAGATCCCTGGCCACATTTGGCTTTTTTTCGGAGGAAAGAATAGGGGCTGGATTATGATGGAGTGACTACTACCAGGGGCATGTCATTCCACCTCAGGCTCCGCCCCCACACAGACAACCAGCTGCCTATCCTTTACATCAGCATTCCATTAATCACCACACATCAGTAATGGTGAACTTCTCACCATAGGCTAGTCCACCTACTCATTCTTAATGGCTGAATTGTACTAGAACTTATAGAGACTTATACATAGCAAATGCAGCTATGTTATGAAGCACCTTATAAAAGGAAAAACAAATGTCTTTTTATGAAGCCTAGTCCTCATCAAATGAAAAACTTGTAATTTCTTTACTGTATTTTATTATATTTTTTACTTAATTTGAAAATGCTAGCCAGTGATGGATTACTGACTGGAAAAGTGGGACCATTGCTCAGAGGTCAGAAAAATGGAACAAAATGATTAAATGAATGAAATTAATGAATAAATCCTATCTGTCCCCAGTCCCCCCAGCTCATACACTGGCACTGTTCTTATTTCATGTAAGTTTTATATTGTTATTGACTCATAAGATATTGTTACTGCCATTCCAATGGAATAATTTAGATGGTGTTTAATAGCAGTACGGACACAATAAGCTAAGCCAAGTTAGTAAGGCCTTTTGCAATATACACTATATTGCCGAAAGTATTCACTCATTCAGGTGTTCCAATCACTTTCAGGGCCACAGGTGTATAAAACCAAGCACCTAGGCATGCAGACTGCTTCTACAAACATTTGTGATAGAATGGGTCGCTATCAGGAGGTCAGTGAATTGGATGATAGGACGCCACCTGTGCAACAAGTCCAGTCATGAAATTTCCTTGTTACTAAATATTCCACAGTCAACTGTCATTGATATTATAACAAAGTGGAAGCGATTGGGAACGACAGAAACTTAGCCACAAAGTGGCAGGCCACGTAAAATGACAGTGCGGGGGCAGCGGATGCTGAAGTGCATAGTGCGCAGAGGTCACCAACTTTCTGCCAAGTCAATCAATACAGACCGCCAAACTTCATGTGGCCTTCAGATTAGCTCAAGAACACCATAGACAGCTTTATGGAATTCCAGTTTCCATGGCTGATCAGCTGCATCCAAGCCTTACATCACCAAGTGCAATGCAAAGCATTGAATGCAGTGGTATAAAGTACCGCCACTGGATCTAGAGCAGTGAAGACGTGTTCTGTGGAGTGATGAATCACGCTTCTCCATCTAGCATTCCAATGGATGACTCTGGGTTTGGCAGCTGCCAGGAGAGCGGTAATTGACTGACTGCACTGTGCCAAGTGTAAAGTTTGGTGGAGGGGGATTATGGTGTGCATGTGGTTGTTTTTCAGGATTTGTGCTCAGCCCCTTAGTTCCAGTGAAAGGAACTTAATGCTTCAGCAGACCAAGAGATTTTGGACAATTTCATGCTCCCAACTTTGTGGGAAAAGTTTGGGGATGACACCTTCCTGTTCCAACATGACTGCACACCAGTGCACAGAGCAAGGTCCACAAAGACATGGATGAGTGAGTTTTGTGTGGATGAACTTGACTGGCCTGCAAAGAGTCCTGCCCTCAACCTGATAGAACACATTTGCAATGAATTAGAGTGGAGACTGCTAGCCAGGCCTTCTCGTCCAACATCAGTGTTGTGACCTCACAAATGCGCTTCTGGAGGAAAGGTCAAAAATAGCTGCAAAGTTTGGGCTGACATCATATTAAACCCTATGGACTAAGAATGGGAACTCACTCAAGTTCATATGCGTGTTAAGGCAGAGGAGCAAATACTTTTGAAATATAGTGTGTGTGTGTGTGTGTGTGTGTGTGTGTGTGTGTGTGTGTATATATATATATATATATATATATATATATATATATATATATATATATATATATATGTATATATATATGTATGAATGTATGCCATAACTTTGCACAGACCATTTTTTATAATTTTCTCAATATGTTACATATAAACAAACAAACAGTTTAACAGTGTGTCAAACATATCAAATAAATGCAGAAATAATTGCATGTAAGTTTTTGTTCACTATAGGGGATGTGCTAACTTATTTCCACTTAGAAAATCAACCAAACATGTAATTTGACTGGGCGTGCCCAGAATTATCTTACGTCGGTTTCTGCGACTGTACTTTTTACCCAAAATAACTGCTCAGTAGTATGGAGTTGGTACCACACACTACGTGGTTACTAACTAGAACCTGTTGGACAAATCGGTGCAGTTTATCTATGCTACCTTGGAGCATAGCATCATGCTATTCAAAATAATTACCTAGAACTTTGTATCTCAAACTTACCTGATTAATATGTAGAACTTACAGAGCTGTGAAAGAGTGTTATAAACATTACAGTAAGTGTTGTTGTTAATCCATGGACATCAAATTATTAGACCCTACGGTTTGTATGATATGTTAACCTCTCCTTTTATTTGTCTTCACATTCGAGTATTATATATCATTTCAGTGGTGTAAGCATATTTTCCTACTCTATAGTATTCTTTACCAAGCATCCCCCTTCTCTTCCATCTGAAATGGATTCTTCTAGTTAATGGAGCCTGGCAATCTGCATCTGCCACTAAGAAGTATGCCCATGGGTAGAGGGTGTGCATATGCATAGTGTGTGTGGGTGTGGGTGTGTGAGTGTGTGTGTTTGTGTGTTACAGCTACTTTACTTAAGACCAATCTCTCAGGAGAATCAGAGGCCTGACGCACTCCACTCTCTCTCCAGAGGGAGGAGGAGGAGGAGGCTAAAAATGAGGAAGAAAAATAATTCCCTGTGGTGTGTGTGTGTGTGTGGTGCATGTGCACATGTGTGAGTTGATGTGTGTGTTTGTGTGATTGAAATGGGTTAAGTGAGATTGTTTGAGAGGTCCAGGCGGTTTTAGAGAGCTCTGGATGGAGAGAGAGAAAAAGGGGCAGTCTGCATTATAGTACAAATTTCACCCATAAAAACTGATTTCTCTCATCTAAATTGACCCACCAACCCACCAGCGAATTTCAAGCCTTTGTTCTTAACATTATCTATTGAGCCTCACTCTTCTTTTGCACTTTTGCATCACACATTTTTTATGTTTAATACTGTGCTAAATACCATTTCATTCTAAATCCTGTCTTATGTAGTTCTGGTGTATGTGTGTTTTGTACAGTATTTTTTTGTACAAGTCAGAGACCACTCTTCATTTTATTTTATTTTTTGTAAAGATGGCCATTAAGTTCTGAATTTTTTGCCTCAAGAAGAAAGCAGAAAGTATATTTAACAGAAAATTACATAGTAGCCAATTAAATGTATCAAATTGTTCAGTATTTACTGTGTCTACACTTTACCTTTATTGCAGCTTTCATTATTTTCTTTAGATTTGTTTTCAGGGTTTCAGAGAAATCTGCAGGGATATTTTTCCACACCTCCAAAGTTCATTTGGTTGCATTTTCTGTTTCTTATGAACCAAGTAATTCTAAACACGTTCAGTGATGTAGAGTTCTGGACTCTGGGATGGTCTGTCCATTGTTTTTAGAGTATCAGCAGCTTCTTTGTTTGTTTTGCAGATTTTCTCTTTTTTGTATGTTTCCTTTTCCTGACAGCTGCACATACTTTCAGACCCCTAGCGCTGAGTTGTGTCATTTTTCTTTTCTATGTTAATAAAATGTAATGACGTCATTTATATATATTATATATATATAAAATGTGTGAGTGTGTTTGTAACAGTGTCAATCCTGCACAGAGTATTGAAGAGAATGCAGTAGGAGTGATAGAGGAAAAACCTTTCTATCACTCCCAGATTCAAGTGCACGACCACTGGTATCAAATAAAATATTCTACTGAATGGACGGAGAAGGTGAAGTTTTTTCAGTAATCCTAATAGTGTGTAATAAATCTTGTGCAACCCATAGATCTGTATTTAAAAACGTCCTCGTTGATAAATGTAGGCCATCATCCATGCTGAAAAGCATTGCCTCCAGAAGATGAATTGTATAGGTATGCGAGGGAGGAAAGGGGGGGTCATTTTATAATGTAGATCGGTTTGACAGAGTATCTCCTTGCTAACGTTGCTAGCAGTGAATGAAATGCATCAGGAGATGTTACATTAACCTAGCTAAAAGAAAGGGAAGCAGGAGAGGAAAAAAATACCCCACTTGTCATTTGTCTTGTCAGAGACTTCATATTAGTCTCACTGTGGTTTCCAGTCTATCAGACCCTGCATCTACAGTTACTGACTCACACCTTTTTCTCCCTCTCTCTTCACTCTAATCTTTTCCTTTTTTTTTCTACCGTTCTTTCTCTTTGAGAATGTGACTTGTGTATCTCGCTGAATTCTTTTTTCTCTCTCACTGTCTTTGTGTCTCTTTCCCCCACCCCCCCTCTCTCTCTTTCTCTCTCTCTCTCTCTCTCTCTCTCTCTCTCTTTCCTCTTTTCCATTGTGCCTTATGTATGTATGTCTCTTCTTTTCTTTTTTCCTTCTTTTTCTCTCTCTCTCTGTTGCTCTCACTCTCTCTACCTAACTTTCTTTTTGCTTTCTCCATCCTTTTTCTTTCTCTTTATCTCTGTTTCTCTCTTATTTGTCTCTTTTGCTCTTTCCATTTTTTCTGTCTTCATCCCTTTCTCTCTCCATCCCTTTCTTTCTCTCTTTTTTGTCCGTCTCTCTCTCTCTCTCTCACTCTCTCATACTCTCTCTTATTCCTATACTCTCTCTGTCTCTCTCATTCTTCTCTCTTACTTTTTCTTTCTCCATCTCTTTCTCTCTCTCCTTCTCTCTCCTCTGCTGTCTCTCTCTCTCTCTCTCTGTATATATATATATATATATATATATATATATATACCTCTCTCTGTATCTCCCTTTATCACTCTCTCTTACTCACCCCCCCACCCTCTCCCTCCCTTTGTCTCTTTCTGTCTCTTACTCAGTGAAAGAGGCCATGGCTCCCATCAGGTTAAACAGTTGGGGTCTTCCTGAGCTGAATCCAGAGACCATGCAGTGCAGTGAGCCATGGGTGTTTGCTGGGGGAGACGTGGCTGGCCTGGCCAACACCACTGTGGAGTCCGTCAACGATGGCAAGCAGGCCTCCTGGCACATCCACAGATACCTACAGGTGTCCCAAACCTCTCTCACTCTCTCTTTCTCTGTCTTCCACACACACAGCTCACAACTTACTCTGCTGCTGTTTGTGTACAGACATGCAGACACAAACAGCCAAATATTCATTAGAACCACACTTACACATACACATGTAACCACACACCCACAGACACACACACACACCCAAACACTTGTTTTTGTGCTGATGAGACCCAAACAGATGTTACCCTGATTAAGTCCCGTGTTAAGATCAAAAGCCGACGGAAAGGGAGGATTTGGAGAGCTGATTAATTATGAAGATGAGAGCTTTACATGTACTCTACGTGGGGAGAGATGTGACACTGCTGGATACAAAAGCCTCTCAATATGAGTATTTTTATGACTAATCAGAGTACAATAATGAATACATTAACATTATACTGTGCAATAAGGGAACAGCACAATAGTGATCCTGCAGCTTTATACAATGCCCTGCGCCTCATGACGGACTTACTAGTCCACATAGGATTATTTCTTAAACCTCACCTTCGAGGCTTTGGCAATAGGAACTTGTTTGGATTAATAGTGAAGAGAGAGAGAGAGAGAGGGGGCATTTAGCTTTTCTTGTGTCTAAGGCACACTAGGCTCCTACAAGAGGCTTGCACAGGCTCATATCCCTCCCTCTAACCTCTATTCACTGGCACACAGCCAAACACTGAACAGAGCCCCCCAGCCATGCGCTAAAACCCACTCAGTTCTTACACCAAATGCATTCATGTTCTAAATTGATTTTAGGTTCGTGAATAGTGCTTTGTCATCAAATCAAAAACACTAAGAAGGCGAAATGCTGAACTAGGATTGTCATGATACCAGAATTTCAACTTCAATACCAATATCACAGTTAGTATTACATGACTCGGTAACTATTAGGATTGTCAAATGATTTAAATAAAAAGTATTTTTTGTTTAATTATTTGTGCATTAAATCACAATTAATCACATTCTTTTGTGTAGTTAAACACGACTAATCACGTTTATCTTATTTGCTTATTGGCTGAAGAAATGTTATTTTCAATGTAAAAAGCAGTTTATTTTGTTATACCTATATTCCATAGGCTGAATGCAGTTTCCATTTTTATCACCAGCCTACAAGCAACAGTGGCTGCATGTTACAACTCCTCAATAATTGCATCCCTCTTGCTTTCATACCTCCACATTAAGTCTTACTTTAAAAGTAACTGGAGCTTTCCACTTTGCTGTTGTTTCTGTTAGTTTGCTGCTTGACCTCCCAAGAACGCTGCATACTGCGTCCTCCAGTGCTAATTTAAATGATAATACTGGTATTGCCAGTGGTGGGTTGTACTTGTAATTGAATTCTTCAAGCTTGATGAACTTCAGTTGTTAACAAATTCACCATGGTAGAAGCTAGAAGCAACTTTTTTTTTTTTAAAAACGGGAGACCCAACAATGGATCTTGCCATTTAACAGCTGTAACTGATCAGGAGGAGTCAAACATAGTAGCATATAGCCAAAGATCATACAAACAGCTGAGTGCGAGCAGTTGGATTGCAAGCTGGAACTGCACATGGATCAAAGGGTTAAACTAGGAAAATTAGTTAATGTTAATAATAAAATAGAAAAAGGAATTGGAGTTATATAATATATTGTGTTAACCTGTTATTAACATGTAGAATCTGACAGCAGTACTGTAGCAGAAAAGCATTTGTCATCGTTTGAACACCCAAGGTGTATTAGACTGAAAACAGAAAATTATTCAAATTGTTACATCCTAAATCATCTTTGTGCAGGTCAAATTAGCATGCACGATATGATTTGCCCATGGGAAAAGAAAAAAAAATCCTGTAATGTTAGCTGATTTTACAAAGACAATGACCATATTCAAGGTATTAAACTATTACCACATTAAAATGTTGAAAAAGCATTCACTTGTTATCATGTGATATTACACTGACTGACAGCTGTTTTTTTTTTGGTTTTGCAAAGAAAGTAGCCGTAATTTGTGCACAGGATATATATTTCCATGCTTAATGTGTCTAATTGAATCTTGCATTAAGTCACTAGTAAAGTGCATTAGGCTTAATGCAAGTGGCCTACACTTGTCTGCTCATTTTAGAGACTCATGGATGAGGGTTGGAGAACATGTCCTAATGTCCCCTTGTATACGCTAGGACGTGAGACACTGAAGGCAGCAGGCAGGCTCCTCTCCTCCAGGTCTCTGACCCCCTTCTCAGGCCTCCATTTAGCAGAGCTCTGCTGCTGAAGTGTAGCAGTCGCCCCATTAGTGTGGTTCATTTAGGGGTTAATTGTCCTAGCGTTGCTTTGGTCAGAGCAAGGCAGAGATAACTGTTTATTTGTAGATGAAATTACTACCTGTAGCAGGAAAAGGACAGACAGCAAGACTGCTTTTTTCCCGTCTTTTTTTTAAGTAATGGACTATGGTAGAGGAAATGAATTGAGCACTTTGTGGGCAGGTTCACAGATTAATGTTAGAAATGCTCTCAGATCAGCTGAACTCTCTGCACTGCATCTTTTTTCAGAGCTCTCCACTGTCACTGTGCAGTTCCTCTCTCTGAGCACCTACGCAGCAGTATCTCACCACCACCTTGGGATAAAATAGTGAAGATGCAAGCTTCCCTTCTCTGAACCATATGAGACCGAGACTTTTCTTTTCATAAATATTGGACACTAATTACTGTAAATTATTCAATAAACAAACCCCAGTAATTAAGGATATCATCTGCCAAAGACTTATCTAGCGTACACATGTTTGACAACTGCAGTCTCCTTCAGTGCCCTAGTGGGCTTCAGAATTTCCCTTGGTGTTCGTTGTTTTTCTCTGGTGGTGGGTACAGGAACTTTGCCAGCTCTCTCTCTGTCTTGCTGTCTTTCTCTGTCTCAGTGGAATATGGAGGGCTGTCATGTCTGCGTGCTCTTTCTCTTTCCACGTGACACCCCCTTGTTCATTATATGGCAGTGACATCATTACAAAAGCAATGCTAAGCACTTGATAAGCGCGAGGCTAATTAAAGCGAGAGCTGATGTATGACTGAGGTTTGTTGCCTTTGTGTTGCAGTGGGCCACGATAAACAGTGCAGCAGGATTTCACCCAAACACGCCCCGCAATCTCGTCTACCCTATCTGCTGGCCTATTGTTGCTGTAAACGCACACATGCAGCTGTGTGCTCAACTGTAAAGCGCAATAACCTTCAGCAATATTCATTCACACAGATAGCGAGCCTCCTTGTGGGATTTTAAAGGCTTTGTTCACGTGAAAATGGCTGATCTCGATTCCACAGAGCAGAGAATTGCTCTGCTGCAAAGCCCTCAATTTACATGCGGTTGCTTCTCTTTGCAGGCCATCCACGGACATACGTTTAGCAGCCACCCGCAGCTGCCCCTCTTCTACTCTCCCATCGATGCCGTGGACATCAGTGTGCAGATGTGCGGGATCAAGTTTCCCAACCCGTTTGGTCTGGCCAGTGCCCCACCCACCACCAGTGCGAGCATGATCCGCAGAGCCTTCGAGCAGGGTTGGGCCTTTGCCCTCACCAAAACCTTCTCCCTCGACAAGGTAGCCCCCTCTAAACTGGATCTGCAAAATTGAAACAGTGTATGATGAAAAATGTGTGTGTGTGTGTGTGTCTATATATATATATATATATATATATATATATAATAATGTGTGTGTGTGTATTCTTTTTTCATCATACACTGTTTCAATTTTCCATATACATATATATACAGTATCTCACAAAAGTGAGTACACCCCTCACATTTCTGCAAATATTTTATTATATCTTTTCATGGGACAACACTACAGAAATGAAACTTGGATATAACTTAAAGTTGTCAGGGTACAGCTTGTATAGCAGTATAGATTTAGTGTCCTCTGAAAAGAACTCAACACACACAGCCATTAACGTCTAAATAGCTGCCAACACAAGTGAGTACACCTCACAGTGAACATGTCCAAATTGTGCTCAATTGTGTCATTGTCCCTCCCTGGTGTCATGTGACTTATTAGAGTTACAAGGTTTCAGGTGTGAATGAGGAGCCAGGCTGTTATATTTGGTGTTTTGGGTACAATTCACTCATGCTGACCACTGGATATTTAACATGGCACCTCATGGCAAAGAACTCTCTGAGGAAGTGAGAAATAGAATTATTGCTCTCCACAAAGATAGCCTAGGCGATAAGAAGATTGCTAACACCCTGAAGCTGAGCTATAGTATGGTGGCCAAGTCATACAGAGGTTTTCCAGTACAGGTTCCACTCGAAACAGGCCTCGCATGGTCGACTAAAGAAGTTGAGTTCAGCATCATATCCAGAGGTTGGCTTCAAAAAATAGATGCATGAGTGCTGCCAGCATTGCTGCACAGGTTGAAAAAGTGGGAGCCCAGCCTGTCAGTGCTCAGACCATACGCCTGAACAATGGCTGTCATCCCAGAAGGAAGCCTCTTCTGAAGCTGACACATAAGAAAGCCTGCAAACAGTTTGCTGAAGACGAGCAGTCCAAGAACAAGGATTACTGGAACCATGTCCTGTGGTCTGATGAGACTAAGATAAACTTGTTTGGCTCAGATGGTGTCCAGCATGTGTGGCGGCACCCTGGTGAGGAGTACCAAAACAACTGTCTCTTGCCTACATACATACTGGAAACATAAACTCCAAAATGTACTGTGACATTCTGAAGCAGAGCATGATCCTCTCCTTTCGGAAACTGTGCTGCATGAGAGTTTTCCAAAACAATTATGATCCCAAACACACCTCCAACATGACAACTGCCTTGCTGAGGGTAAAACTGATGGACTGGCCAAGTATGTCTCCAGACCTAAACCCATTTGAGCCCCTGTGGGCTTCCTCAAGCGGAAGAAGGAGGAGCGCAAGGTGTCTGACGTCCACCAGCTTTGTGATGTCATCATGGAGGAGTGGAAGAGGATTCCAGTAGCAACTTGTGCAGCTCTGGTGAATTCCATGCCTGTGAGGGTTAAGGCAGTGCTAGATAACAACAAACAAAATATTGATACTGTGAGCACAATTTGGACATGTTCACTGTGAGGTGTACTCACTTGTGTTGCCAGCTATTTAGACATTAATGTCTGTGTGTTTAGTTATTTTCAGAGGACACTAAATCTACACTGCTGTACAAGCTGTACACTTCCTAAGAGATATATACATATCTCAAAAACATAAAGGGAACTCAAATAACACATCCTAGATCTGAATGAATGAAATATTCTCATTGAATACTTTGTTCTGTACAAGGCCTGGATTTGGAGTGACACACAAAATTAAAGTGGAAAAACACACTACAGGCTGATCCAACTTTGATGTAATATCCTTAAAACAAGTCAAAATGAGGCTCAGTATTGTGTGTGTCCTCCACGTGCCTGTATGACCTCCATACAACGCCTGGGCATGCTCCTGATGAGGTGGCGTATGGTCTCCTGAGGGATCTTCTCCCAGACCTGGACTAAAGCATCCGCCAACTCCTGGACAGTCTGTGGTGCAATGTGCCGTTAGTGGATGGAGCGAGACATGATGTCCCAGATGTGCTCAATCGGATTCTGGTCTGGGGAACAGGCGGGCCAGTCCATAGCTTCAATGCCTTCATCTTGCAGGAACTGCTGACACACTCCAGTCACATGAGGTCTAGCATTGTCCTGCATTAGGAGGAACCCAGGGCCGAACCGCACCAGCATATGGTCTCACAAGGGGTCTGAGGATCTCATCTCGGTACCTCATGGCAGTCAGGCTACCTCTGGCGAGCACATGGAGGGCTGTGCGGCCGTCCAAAGAAATGCCACCCCACACCATTACTGACCCACTGCCAAACCGGTCATGCTGAAGGATGTTGCAGGCAGCAGATCGCTCTCCACAGCGTCTCCAGACTCTGTCACGTCTGTCACATGTGCTCAGTGTGAACCTGCTTTCATCTGTGAAGAGCACAGGGCACTAGTGGCGAATTTGCCAATCCTGGTGTTCTCTGGCAAATGCCAAGTGTCCTGCACGGTGTTAGGCTGTGAGTACAACCCCCGTCTGTGGATGTCGGGCCCTCATACCAACCTCATGGAGTCGGTGTTTAACCGTTTGTGCAGACACATGCACATTTGTGGCCTGCTGGAGGTCATTTTGCAGGGCTCTGGCAGTACTCCTCCTGTTCCTCCTTGCACAAAGGCGTAGCGGTCCTGCTGCTGGGTTGTTGCTCTCCTACGGCCTCCTCCACATCTCCTGGTGTACTGGCCTGTCTCCTGGTAGCGCCTCCAGCCTCTGGACACTACGCTGACAGACACAGCAAACCTTGCCACAGCTCGCACTGATGTGCCATCCAGGAGGAGCTGCATTACCTGAGCCACTTGTGTGGGTTGTAGAGTCCGTCTCATGCTACCACAAGTGTGAAAGCACAAGTGTGAAAACATTCAAAAGTCACCAACACATCAGCCAGAAAGCAGAAAGTTACTGAGAAGTGGTCTGTGGATCCCCACCTGCAGAACCACTCCTTTATTGAGTGTGTCTTGCTAATTGCCAGTAATTTCCACCTGTTGTCTATTCCATTTGCACAACAGCATGTGAAATTGATTGTCAATCAGTGTTGCTTCCTAAGTGGACAGTTTGATTTCACAGAAGTTTGATTTACTTGGAGTTATATTGTGTTGTTTAAGTGTTCCCTTTATTTTTTTGAACAGTGTATATAAAACAACAGTAATAACGATACAGAGATCTGAACTTTTTATTAATTTGAGCATAGCAATGACCCATGTGTGCTTGTTTGTATTTTTCTTTTTTATTGATGTTTTTTCCAAACCTGCAGTAAGTTCTGAGGCCAAAAGCAGCTTAATACTGTTTTTAAACTTTTAAGGAATTGTTAAAGGCAATAATAATGTTTTTTTCTTCAATTATTGATGTGTAGACATGACGCATTCGGTTAACGTGCCACATATCAACAATCTGGTTGGTTGCTACTCAACATTTTTGCATAAAGTTTGTCCAGAATGAGAGAGCAGAGAAATGTGCTTCAGCAGTCTGATATGTCAGTTCTATGCATATATTGTCATCTCTCATCTCATTATAGTGCAGTATGATATTCTGCCTAATGGAAATTATCAAAAAAATCTAATTGAGAAAAGGCAAATAATTTTACCTGATGTCATTATTCATGCCATGTATATACTGCTTAAAATTTCAGCACCCCCAACCTGCATTCCTGCTGCCTCACTACGTGCAGAGTGGGTGATTACCGTCATTTTTTCATCTTTTACCTTTTAAGCTCACATTTGGATTTTTTGGTAGTTTGTAACAGATTGAGATTTCTTTCCAAAATTAGAGTGCCCCCCCCCTTGTTAGTATTCACTCTTCTTGGAAAGCTTTACACTAGATGTTGGAACATTGCTGCTGAGATTTGCTTCTGTTAAACCTCAAAAACATTAGTGAGGTCACACTGATGTTGGGAGATTAGGTCTGGCTCACAAACACCACTCCAACTCATCCTGAAACTGTTGAATGATGCTTCATCACTCCAGGGAACCCAGTTCCACAGCTCCACAGCCCAATGCTGAGGAACCTTATACCCCTCTAGTTCACACTTGGCACTGCACATGGTTGTGTTAGGTTTCTTTATAGCTGGTCCAGTGTGTCCAATTCTACTGCCAGTGCTTTTCTATGGCACTTACGTGGATGTGTGGGTGCATTTTAACACCTCAGCATTGGTTGTGCCTTCAAATAGCTGAATTTACCAATGAAAAAGGGCTATATACCATGCATCAAGGCCAGATTGCTGATGAGGTTTTGTTCCAGTAGTTCAGAGAGCATGCAGGTGCTTTGCATCACTAAAACCATACTTCAGCTGTGTAAATGAAATTAATCAGCTCATGTGCACTCACCCAGTGCACTATAGTGACATTTTTGTGAGTTTACTGATGCCCAGGGGCTCAAAGTCCTTTTCAGGTGACTTCACAGATATAGAACAACAGCCACAGTCAACTCACATAGATGCACCCTCGTACTCATTACCATAGCAAAGTTTGGAATCACTATTCAAAAGTTTGAAATCACTGTTATCATTAATGTAAAACCATTTTTGTTCACTCTACATGTATAAAATGATTCTATTATAATGCTGCTAGTCTACAACATTGTTGGTTTCAAGTAATTTGCACAAAGGAGAGACTGTCAAAACTGTATAATACTGAGAATGAAGTTCACAAAGCCTCTTATTTGGAACATGGTCATCAAATCTTGAGTCAAATAATGTATCAGGCAATTACGGTAAATAGTTTTTTCTTAATTTAATACATTCTTGATATAGTTCAAAATGTTGTATTAAACATCTTAAAATACCTTCTGGGGTCTGGTTTATAGTATCACAGTTTATAGTTTGTACTAGTATGTTATTGAATAAAATAACAGCAGTTATTAATATGACACATGATTCTGAACTTACAGAACAGAGACAATTATGATCACAATTATTTTTCACAGTTGTTAGCTTTCACAATCAATGTTTGTCATGACAAACAGAATCTACTTCTGGCAGCATGGCGAGTAGCTGCAGCAGCCACTTCGGGAACAGCAAAACAGTGCTTTTTTGCTATTTTTGTTTACTATCTGTCGTGTAACCCGACCAAAACTAGATATCAGACTGGTTCAACCAGCACCATCATCTACCATCGCCAGAGCCTGATACAGCTGAGAAATCAGCCACAATCTCTGCTTCCAAGTGAACTGCGGGAGAGCTGCGCGAGCTAGGCCTGAATGGTCCCCTGCGCTGCGTGAGCCTGCTGGTCGAAAGCGATGCACGAGGAGGCAGAAGCGAGGCAAGCGAGCCAGCATGCGCGCTAGGCTAATGGCTAACCCCAAACAACCAGCGGTTCCATCACTCCTTCTCTCTAACGTTTGTTCCTTGGAGAACAAACTGGACTACCTCCGGTGTGAGTGTGACGCAGTGTGAGTTCAGGGACTGCTGTGTTTTCGATTTTATGGAGACGTGGATGACGAGCTCTTCTCCGGACTTAGCCATTCAGCTTGACGGCCTGTTGTGCTTCTGTGCGGACAGAGACACTGAGCTGTTCAGTAAGACTCGAGGTGGAGGCCTGTGTGTTTACATCAACACTGAATGGTGTAAAAACGCGGCGCAAGTCTCCAGTCACTGCTCACTGCTGGTGGAGTTTGCGATTGTCAGAGCCAGGCCATTTTATTTGCCTAGAGAGCCAAGTTTGCTGTATATAATAGCAGTGTATATAGTTCCTAGTGCTAATGCTAATGCCGCACTGAATGAGCTGTACAGCACTATCAGCGACCTCCAGAACACAAACCCAGATGGACTGTTTATTGTTGCCGGTGATTTCAACCATGCCAATCTGAAGTCATTACTCCCCAAATTTCATCAGTATGTGAACTTTGCAACCCATGGGGCTAACGTGCTGGATCTTGTTTACACAAACATCCCCGGCGTGTACAGGGCTGAGCCCCGCCCGCACTATGGCTACTCAGACCACATCTCTGTGATGCTCATCCCAGCATACAGACCACTCATTAGATGTGCCAAACCAGACCAGAAGCAAGTGAGAACCTGGCCGCCAGGAGCTATCTCTGCTCTTCAGGACTGTTTTGAGCACACTGGAGATGTTCAGAGTAGCAGCAACTACCGGGGACTCCATCAACCTGGAGGAGTACACAGTTGAATCAGTGACTGGCTACATCAGCAAGTGCATTGATGATGTTACTGTCTCCAAACCCATCACAACTCGTCCCAACCAGGAACCATGGATGACTGCAGAGGTACGCATGTTGCTGAGAACCCGCGACCAGGCTTTCAAGTCAAGGGACAAAGCAAGCCTCAGGGTGGCAAGAGCCAAGCTCTCTTGGGCCATCAAAGAGGCTAAGCGTGCCTACTCAAAGAAATCCCATGATCATTTTCAAAACACTGTTGACACATGGCGCATGTGGCAGGGCATCCAGGCCATCTCCACCTGCTTGTGACACCTCCCTTCCAGGCATGCTTAACAACTTCTATGCTTGGTTTGAGGCACAGAACGGCACAATGTTGAGGAAAACCACACCTCCTCCAAGTGAATAGGTACAGTGTCTGTCCACTGCTGATGTGCGCAGAACTCTACACAGAGTCATCTCACGAAAAGCGCCAGGATCCGACAGCATACCAGGCAGAGTGCTCAGAGAACAGCTGGCTGATGTTCTCACGGACATATTCAACATCTCTCTGAGCACTGCAGTTGTTCCAACGTGCTTCAAGTCCACCATCATCATCCCTGTGCCGAAGAATTCTCCAGTGTCCTGCCTCAATGACTACTGTCCCGTTGCACTCAGTCGCATCATCATGAAGTGCTTCAAGAGGCTTGTCATGAGGCACATTAAAGACCAGCTTCCTCCTTCATTGGACCCACTGCAATTTGCATATCGCCCCTACTGCTCAACAGATGATCTTCACCACACTCTACCTGGCTCTCTCCCACCTAGACAATAAAGACACCTATGTCAGAATGCTGTTCATAGACTTCAGTTCAGCATTCAACACCATCATTCCTCAGCAGCTTATTGGAAAACTGAGCCTGCTGGGCCTGAATACTTCCTCTGTAACTGGATCCTGGATTTCCTATCTGAGAGACCTCAGTTAGTCAGGATAGGAAATAACATCTCCAGCGCCACTGCCCCTCAGGGCTGTGTGCTCAGTCCACTGCTGTTCACTCTACTGACTCACAACTGTACTGCAAGTCCAGCTCAAATCACATCAAGTTTGCTGATGACACGACTGTGGTGGATCTGATCAGCAAGAATAATCAGTCAGCATACAGAGAGGAGGTACAGTGGCTAACGGACTGGTGAGGATCCAACAACCTGTCTCTGAATATAGACAAAACTAAGGAGATGGTTGTTGACTTCTAAAGAGTGCAAGGTGATCACCCCCCACTGAACATTACTGGCTCTGCTGCAGAAATTGTCAGGAGCACCAAGTTCCTCAGTGTCCACATCACAGATAAACTCACCTGGTCCCTCAACACCAACTCCATAGCCAAGAGAGCCCAGCAGCACCTCTACTTCCTGCAGAGACTGAAGAAGGCTCATCTCCCCACTCCAATCCTCACCATGTTCTACAGGGGGACTGTGGAGAGCATCCTGAGCAGGTGCATCATCACTGGGTTTGGGAATTGCCACGCCTCAGACCGCAAGACCCTACAGCGTTTAGTGAGGACAGCTGAGAAGATCATTGGGGTCTCTCTCCCCTCCATCATGGATATCTACACCACATGTTATATCCGGAAAGCCACTAGCATTGTGGACGACCCCATCCATCCCTCACACAGACTTTTTTCGCTGCTGCCATCTGGCAGAAGGTACCGGTGCATCCATGCCACCACTGCCAGACTCTGCAACAGCTTTACTCCTCAAGCAATCAGGTTTTTAAACTCACAAGGACTGAGCTAACCCCCAACCCCCTCACACACATACTCCACACACACACATCTTTTGATGCTCTACTTGCACTATCTGGAACATTGCTGCTACAGTGTTTTCACTGTTTTACTCAGGTTTTTTCTACCTCAGTAACTGTTGTGTTTATGTATGTCATCTGAGTGACTCACAGATCACAGCATGTTGAATATCTCTGCACCTTATTCCACTACCTCGTGTCCAGAATGAGTGCTGTGTCAGTGCTGTGCTGTCCTGTCTGTTTACTGTGTCTGTATGTCTGTTTCATTTATCATATTTATTGTTTCTAGTTTCATTTTTTGTTTGCACACTATGTCTGCACATTTGCACTTTGTATTTTTTGTTCCTTGTTGCTCCGTGTTGTTCATGGAGGAATGTAATTTCACTCCACTGTGTACTTGTACATAGATGGAATGACAATAAAAGCCTCTTGACTTGACTTGATCTGAATTTGGTGTGTTTTTATCTCAATTAGAAAAGGCATTTGTCGAGGCATGTCATTGATTTTATGAAAATGATATAAATTCTTGTTAGTTGTTAATTCTAAAATTAGACATACTATGTGTTGACTGCTAGGAATAGCCATTCATAAGAGTGGACGACATGGTGATAATACAGTATGGTGATACAGCAAGCAACATGTATCACAATATTTAGTTTTGATTAGTTGGAACCAACAGAAGAGAATGGGTATGGCTGTTATTTGAAAAAAATCCTATTAATTACTACAAATAACGTGATTGTATGCTTCCTTGAAAAGCATATTGTATTGTATGTAAATTTAAATTATGCTGTGACCCTAAAACAAAGATCCCCAAAGTTTGGCCTGCATGGACATTTGATATAGCCCACTAAACAGTTGCCTAACCCCTACTCCCTCAGCCACTGACAGAATAGTTATATTATATATATATAATTATATACAATATATATTTTTATTGTAGGCTTCTTATTTTTCTTTTTAATTTTTACTTTTGCATAAAACGTATAGGGCTGGTTTCCCAGACATAGATTAAGCCTTGTCTTGGATTAAATTGCGGTGCAAGTGGTGAATCACCTTTGAAAATTCATTTATGTGAAACTAGCCCATAGTGTAATGTTTCAAGTAAATAATAAAAATTTAAAAATAAATAAATAAATTAAAAAACACAGTTGAAACCATATGATTGTCAGTGACCACAATACAGTAACAAGAAATATGTAACGAGCAGTTATGAGCTAATACAGCATGACAGGCAGTGGTACACTAACAACAGAAAGATTAGAGAAGAATTGTGAATAACATCTTTTTCACTCAACTTAAAGGCAAGGCAGTGTGCCTCAAGGAACTGTTGGGGTATTTATAGAATACAGTTTCTCCATGTATGCTGGCGGTGTGCAAAAATGTTTGCACCTCTGCTCCAAACAAGCAAAATTGTAGTGTTCTGATAGGAGTACTGTTGGTCATCGCAATATTGCCCTCACCTAGTTAATCAGCCAGTTCGGCTACTTTAGGCTTGTACTTCAATTGTTGTATATAATGAACAAAAAAAAAGACAAATCATTCATTATTTTATTTGAATGGCGATAAACTTTGAGCTAAACTTCCATGAACATTACAGGCCTAACAGCAACAGTAGTGGTGTCACACATTCCGCTAGCTCCCGAGAAAAAACAAACTTCATCTCCCAGAATCCCTTGGGAGATCATGTGACTGAACAACCTCACTCGGAATCTGACTCCAACAGGAACTCCAGGATTCTATGGGAAATCACGTGTCCTCTGACTCTTGCTTACGCTCCTATCAGCGCTCACAATCCCTGGAATTCTAACTGGGTTCACCTGTGTTGTCATATGACTAGTGTTAGTAGTATATAAGCACAAGCTTTAGTTAGATTAGTTGCGAGGTATTGTTTCCCTGCAACCTACTGAGCATTTATTGTCTGACTGCCTATATTTTTTGTTTCATGTTTTCCCATTGCTGACTTTTTGCTTTGTCCTTTTGTACATTTGCCTGTCTTTACTGATACGTGTTTTTGACTTCTTTGGCCCGTTCTTTGATTTACGATTCTTTTTTTTTGGGACTACAATTCTGCTTTTCCCCTTTGATTCTGGTGTGTTGCTGGATATTAAACATCCATTGTCCTTACATCTACAAGCATCTGGATTCTGTTGACTTGTCACAGAATACCTCGCCATGCAGACGACAGATCCAGGAGCCTTTCAGAAGGCTCTCACCAAGCAAGGACAACTCCAACGTTGACATCCTCAAGTATTGTCAGGAGTGACTCAGTCCCTAGAGTCACTAGGCCATCAACAAGCGGATCAGCAAGCTCAGTTGGCTCAACTAGTCGCTAGTGTGAAAGGACTGATGGGCCAGCTCCAGAATATGAGCCACAGTCTAGAAGCACTGCTTTTCCCAGTGGTAGCAGAAGCTTCACTGGCCATGTTTCCAGTTAGTAAACCCCAAAAATTTGAAGGAAACCCAGATATATGTTGTGGTTTTTTACTTCAGTGTTCAGTCTTTTTTAATAACTCTCCTTACAGTACCAATCAGTCTAAGATTTCTTTTGTTGTTTCCCGGTTAGCGGATAAAGCTCTAGAATGGGCTACAGCCAGTTGGGTTAGCCTGCATTGTATGTCTTATGCCCAATTTGTAAAAGAATTCAAGCTTGTGTTCAATCACCCTTGTGAGGGCAAAATTAAACTAGCTATTAAACTTGATCGTCGTTTGCACTCTAGAAAGAGAAATAAAAAACAAAAAGGTTCACAAAAGCACCCTGCATCAAGTAAAAGCTACCAGAGGCACCCATGACACCACTGAACCTATGCTGTGCGATTCATCTCATCTGTCACAAGAGGAGAGGTGGTTTCAACTTAACAATCACCACTGTCTGTATTGTGGTCAAGCAGGACATCAAACCAGAGACTCCCGCACTAGACCACACAAAAAATCAAGGCACTGACCCTTGGACAACAGGGAACTTCATTCATGCATGACTCATGGAACAACTACAGATACCAGTAAAGATCCTCCAAACTGTGCTGAAAGTCACCGCCCTAGACAGGGAACCAGTGGGAAAGGGGGACCATTTCTCGAGCCACCATACCTTTGGAGTTGCAGACCAGTGCTGTACATTGTGAGGAGCTGTCATTTTTCATTCTTGAACAATCTGAATTTGAAATGATCCTAGGACTTCCTTGGTTTAAGGAGCACAATTTCATGGGCCAACCATACTGTCACCCACTGGTCTTATTACTGTTTCCTAAACTTAACACCCTTTCCATCACTATTAGTACCACCACTATAGAGAGCCCCAATTCTGATTCTACCTTTGAAATCCTGCCTGAATACATTGACCTAAAGGAAGTGTTTAACAAGAGAAATGCCATGAAATTGCCTCCTCACAGACATTATGACTGCGCTATAGTGCTCGTAGAGGACCCAGTGCTCCCCAAAGCTAGTGTATATCTCCTGACACAAGAGGAGCAAAAAGCCTTTGATGTTTACATCCTAGAGGCTCTTGATCAAAGTTTTATCAGACCTTCCACATCTAATATTACTTCTAGTATTTTCTTTATTAAGAAAAAAAGATGGCAGTCTACACCCCTACAAAGACTGTAGACCCCTGAACCAAATTTCGAAATCATACCCTTATCCCCTACCTCTAGCGCCAGTCACATTAGAACAGCTTTAAGGGGCCAAATCCTTCACCAGATCTTCATAGTGTTTACAATTTAATCTGAAAAAGGAGGGCGATGAATGGAAGACTGCATTTTTGGCACTATGAGTATCTTGTGATGCCATTTGGGCTCTCTATTGCCACCTCAGTTTTCCAGGCCTTCATAAACAACACCCTCAGAGACCTGCTAGGACAGTTTGTGATAGCATTCCTTGACGACATTCTTGTTTACTCACCTTCCTTGGAGTCCCATGTGCAACATGTCTGACTGGAGATTGGGAATTGTTGGCAGTCAAGTTAGCTCTAAAGGAATGGAGTCATTGCTTGGAAGGGGCCAACCATCCTTTCACCGTGCTGACTGATCATAAGAACTTGGAATATCTTCATACGGCCAAGAGACTCAACGCACGCCAAGCTCAATGGTCTCTATTTTTTTGGGTCTCATAACACAAAAGCCGACGCCTTATCTAGAATGCATTAACAAGAGAACTCCTCTTGGCAGCAAGGGACACCCGAACGCATCCTTCCTCCGGAGGTAATCATCTTTTCTTTCCAATGGCAGATCGATGAACGGGCTTTAACCAATATTTAAGTGTCTAACCATTGCTCCCCGGGTAAACTGTATGACTCAGCACCATTTAGAACCTTCCTGATCACCTGGGCCATCCAGGAGAAACACGCACCCACAAGCTATTGGCTAATAGATACTGGTGGGAATGTGTGAGCCAAGACATTTATTCTTTCATATACTCATGTTCAACGTGTTCCCAGTGAAAGACCCCCAAGGTTTTACCTCCTGGTAAATTACTGCCTTTGCCCATACTCAACAGACCATGGTCCTACATCACTGTGGATTTTGTCATGGATTTACCCTAGTCGCAAGGGTTTACGACAGTACTGACAGTAATAGATTGGTTCTCCAGGGGAGTGCACTTTATACCCTTTGCTACTATCCCTAGTGCTTTTCAGACTTCAGAAACCCTGTTCCAGTATGTGTTCTGAATCTTCGGTATTCTGGATCACATCCTGTCAGACAGGGGACCTCAGTTTACATCCCAGGTATGGGCTGCCTTTTTTGAACATCTTGCTGTGTCAATTAGTTTGTATTAATGAGGTAACCTACAGATTAGACTTACCCCCACGTTTTAGAGTCTCGCACTCATTCCATGTGTCTCTTCTTAAACCTGTGGTTACAGGGCCCTTGGATAAGGCTACACCAGACATCACGCCACCACCACCAAAGGTGATAGATGGGGCTCTGGTCTACGCTTTATTTTCCCCTTGCTGACTTTTGTACTTTTGCCTGTCTTTACTGATCAGTGATTTTTTTTTTATTCTTTGGCCCGTTCTTTGACTGTCAACAACCATCAGAGTCATCAGTGATCTGTCATTGCCTGCCAGTATTTACTGAATGTATTTCGGTCTGTTGAGCCTGGCAACACTGAATAAGTGCAATATTTTAAAAACCTTAAAAAAAAGTTGAGAAGACTGTATTAAACTTTTCTTTTTCCTCTACTGCTTGTGGTGAGAATGTTACCAGTAACATATGTTTATTCTGTGCTACGGTAGGTGCCATCTTTTTATTAGCAGTGTTGGAGATGGAAATGAAATGAAAGATTAAAAAAAAGAAAGGAGAGGGTGGATGAGAAAAAAAGCAACTTGTGACAGACATCACTATAGCAACACAGAAGATTTACATATGCTGCTGATGGGGGGGAAAAGTAGAGGAAATCTAGCAAAATCGTTTGTTTATCCTGACCTCCCGTCCTCTCCATGCAGCTAATTTCTGACAGCGAGGAAAGTCATGCTTGGAGTGTAAGTAGTATTTTAGCTGGACTGATGTGTCTGTGTGAGTGATGGCATCATGCCTGGCGTGAAGCAGCCCTTCTGCAGCTCTTCTTTCACACACACCCTGTCCACTTTGAAAAGGTCAGGGTTTTTTTTATTTTTGAGACAAATGAAATGGAAGAGTTCACAGTAGAGATGGCAGTAAGGAGGTATTACACTTGCAATGCTCTCTTTTAAAAATACAGTGATTTGCCTGGCCTGTGTTTACCATTGGGTTTTGGTGGAAGGCAGGACACCGGTTGGACATATGCTTAAGATTTCATTACCCTGCCTCTCCCTGAGCCTCTCCCTCAGATGCTGCATAAAGATTGACAGCTGCATATTGTATGCATTCTGTGTCTAATTTGTTTATGTGAACTTAGTGTCTTTTGTGGAATTTTGCCCATGTGAGCACAGTACCCCCCCAGACCCCCCCCCAGCTTACACCGCTTTACCCGTGACATTTGTAGATGCCAGATTGGGCTCTAATATACTGTTGCAGCTATTGGCTGTCAGCGCTTGCTGAAATACCAGCCGATATCTGGGTAAACAGAAATCATATTATTCTTTATTGTGTGCCCAGTGGGAAAGATTGTAAGGGGGGGGGTTCTTTGGGGAAAAGAGATAAAGAAGTTCTTAATGTCAATATGAATGAACAGCCGGCACTCTGCTATCATTCTCCTTAAACACAGGGGAATTCTTTTTTTAATATCCTGTGCTTTTGGTTAGGCCGCTCCGATCAACATTACTCTGCCACGGTATCGATAGTATTCGAGATGCTCTCTGGATTGTCTATGGATATGAGAGTCTTCACGCTTCTGGGTCTTGTCTAAGCGCGGGCGTGCTCAGAATTGCTAATTAGCTTTCCAGGCCAGTGGAGAGACGGCTAACAAAGCTGGGGTGGGCGAGTTGTGTGACCGTTAATTAGAATTAATGAACTGTATTGCATATAAAAATGTGTCATTTTCTTCTCTTCTTCCCTGAACTGTGAGATGTGGTTGGGGAAAAGGGGGCAAGCTGAGAGTGTCTTTTGTCTGATCTTTAGCCCGCTTCCTTTTTTTCCCCTTTTCTCACAAGAGACAGGGACATTTTTATTCTTGTGCGTCAGACCTATTGCTGCCAGAGCTTTGATTGGTACGTTTGGTATGTTTCTGGCTAATTACAGAACGAGCGCATGAGTGCAACTGTACCAGAGCGGCGCAGGCAGTACAGTTGGAGGCGACTGGGTCCAATTAACCCTTTGACTGGTCAGACCAGGCTAAATCACACCTGTAATTGGTGCTAAGCTGATTAACCACTGAATGGAACTTCATATATATATATATATATATATATATACTTTGAGAAGCTGAACTCTTAAAAGATCCAGTTTCTGCCGGTTTAGCCACATGCCGCTGGACTTTAATGATTTAAATAAGTGCATTATTGGTACGGGTTACCTGACATGGCCTTTCTCAGCAGGTGTAAGTGGCCTAGAAATTCTATATTAATGACTTTTCTGTAGGGGTAGTGATCTTTGTTGGGCCAAATGTCTAACACACCCACCATGTATAGATTTCCAACTTCTACTTTCTCTGGAAAAAGAAAAACACTTTCACAGCACATCAGTCTGTTCTTGCACTTGCTTTTTTGTTTTAGTGTAGGAGGATTTGCTGGGTTCATTTGAATGAAATTTCTTACAGTAACAGGAGCGTTTCTTGAACAGTGGCGTACTGATGCACCTTAACTTTTCGACCTTAATTAAGACAAAGGAGAACATACAGAGGAGCCAACAGACACATGCACACACACACACATGCACACACTTAGTGTATGTCTCAGATGGAAGGATTTTAATGAGAAATGTTGTATAAAGCTCCATGGCAACACAAATGATGTGTCACACATCTTATTGCCCAACATCTGCACACAATTGTCCCTTCCTCAGAGCCTCTTCAGGCTGGCTATTCCACTCCCCTGGTTAATTCCCCAACAGCACTAATCAGGTGCGCTTTTATTAGGAACAGAAAGGTTAGACGTCATTGACCTGCAATGCTACACAGGCACACAGACACGCGTACACACACGCACACACACACGTACACACTCTCTCAATCCGTCTCTCTTTCTCTCTTTCTCTCTGATGGTGTGAGCTGATAATAGATAGCACTGGGCTGAAAATGAGTTCTATATTCATGTGCTAAGGGCTCGGGCTCTCACACACCCATAATGAGTCCTTCTTTAGCCCAGTACTCTCAACAAGCATCAGCACCTTCTCTGGTTTGGTTCTCCACTAGACTTCTTTCAATTTACATTCCCTGGCAGCTACATATATGGTTCTGAATCTGCTCTAACTAGAAAATATTCAGTGACTGCTAGTTATTTTTAGCTATGCTGCACAGAATTTAATGGGCTATCAAGCCAAATGCCTCTTTGGCTCATGTATATATTTCTTTTTTTTAAAGGATCTATATGCCTTAATATCTATACTGCATTCTGTTTCTCAAGGTCCACTTATAACATATGCATGGTGATTTCCAACATCTCTTGTTTAATTTATAATTAAACATGTTGTCTTCTATAAGACTGATATGTGTAAATGGTCTTTGTTCTAATTGGCTGCCCTGAATTGTGCCTTGTTATAACTTTAGAATGAATGAGCATATCCAAAAAATTGGGCGCTCTGTGTAAAGTAACATGTTTTGTTGATTTTCTTAGTGAAAATAAGTTAACTTATCCTCTACAGTGAACATAGATGCCACACATTTTAATGCACAATTATTGCTTATTTGACGAAGTTAACATATTGGCAAAAAATAATTTATACTGTATGTTTTATGTTAAAGATGTTAAACTGAGCAAATAAACAGAAATTGTACACTAAAAATCTCTGAAAAAATGTCAGTGCGAGTTAGTTTCATGTAGATGATGTATCAACAGAACTGGCTTGTTCAAATTTTGCATACCACTGTTGGTGTATACACTCACCGGTCACTTTATTAGGCACACCTGTTCAGTTGCTTGTTAACACAAATAGCTAATTTTCAAATGCTCACATGGCTGCAACTCAGTGCATTTAGGCATGTAGAGGTGGTCAAGACAACTTGCTGAAGTGCAGACAGAGCATCAGAATGGGGGAAGAAAGGTGATTTAAGTGACTTTGAACGTGGCATGGTTGTTGGTGCCAGACGGGCTGGTCTGAGTATTTCAGAAACTGCTGATCTACTGGGATTTTCACACACAACCATCTCTAGGGTTTACAGAGAACGGTCCGAAAAAGAGAAAATATCCAGTGAGCGGCAGTTGTGTGGACGAAAATGCCTTGTTGATGTGAGAGGTCAGAGGAGAATGGGCAGACTGGTTCGAGATGATAGAAAGGCAACAGTAACTCAAATAACCAACCAAAATCTCTGAGGAATGTTTCCAACACCTTGTTGAAAGTATGCCACGAAGAATTAAGGCAGTTCTGAAGGCAAAAGGGGGTCCAACCTTTTACTAGCAAGGTGTACCTGATAAAGTGGCCGGTGAGTGTATGTGTAAATGCATTGGTTTTTATGACATCTGTACAGTTTTTTGGACCAGTCTTCCTTACTGAAGGAGTACAGCCTTGTGTCCGAAGGATACACTTTATTTCTTCGTGCACGGTTCACTGACAAAAGCAAGCTGGCCCTCTTGACATAGAAAATGCTCATGTTTATATTGGTCCAGGCACATAGCTGGTCCTGGACCACTGTTAAATTAAGTACAAAATCAACAGCTGTTCTTAGCATATACATACACAACTCGGAATAACTGTTCAGAATGTCTTTCCGTTGTTCTCCCAGGTACAGCTCATATTAAACATACACAGATCACATACTTATAATAACCCAGCAGATCCTTCACATCACAAAAGAATTGGACTGGGGCGTGAATTGTACGGTATGAAAGTTTAACACTGTTTACATACTACAACAGAATATTTTAATAATAAAAAAAGATGAAAATTAGTTTTTTCTAGGTATGGGACCTTCATGTTTACATGGAACATATCAGCTCTCAGAGTCTGTGCAGTTCTTAGAGATTGGCATCACCCAGCATGCTTTGCTTTGGGGCTAATTTCCATTTCACACTAGCAAAAGTATATCCTGGGAAGGAGTTCCTGAAGATGTGGAAGAACAGGACTGACATAGCCATTTTGTCACCTCCAGCACTGAGGCAGAGCTGAGCAAGAGAGATGGACAAGGTCCTAGGGCTGTGTACTGGCCTTCTGGAGACAGAGTGAGAGAGAGAACAGGGCTCTGTTCCTCTAGCTCTTTTTCTCACACTCACACCCAGCCAACATTCAACTTAATTCATAATTCATCGTAACATGTCCATGCAAATCCACTTTGGCTTTTATTGAGACACTAAGCGTTGCAGACACTTGCCCTGTTGCCGCACATCTCTGTTGTAGAATTTGAAGTGGTTGTAAAACTGTTTGCAGAAGGGTTTTATTTTTCCCACAGAACTCGCTCATAATTGGATTGTAAAATGTGTCATTAATGTCCTTACGCCCACTTCTTGATCATTGTTCAGTGATGAGATTTTCCGTGCTTTTTCCCCATGGGGACAGCATCACCAGAGGCTGCCTAAGTAAAGCATCTGTCTCTCACGTCGAGGGCTACACTGCCCCCAGCTCACACCTCCTATTTAACTAACGTGCGTCCTCCTCCGTAGCTGCCCCATCAGCGGTGATTACTCCGTGCTTAGATGCAGTTGTTGCGCATTAGGATGTGCGGAGGGGAGGGGAGGAGAAAATAAACACCGTAGGTGAATTTTCAACTCTCTGGAATCAGCATAGGAAAACAGGGCTGTCAAAGCAGTCAGTAAGATCTGAGAGGTGTTGACTAATTGCCTGCTAATTACACAGTAAATTGTCTAATTAAGCTGATGGTTAATTAGGGTAAGCTTGCACAGCAGTCTTGTGGAAGTCTCTCTTTCTCTCTCTCTCTCTCTCTCTCTCTCTCTCTCTCTCTCTCTTTCTAGAAGTCTGAGGCTGTGCTGTGTGCCCAGGAAGCAGGCTGTGTAATTGGCACACTGGCAGTGACTGGCGCTTAACATGACACAGGGAGGCGGCAGAGGCAGAGACTGACAGAATCGGGCTGTGCTGCAAACAGCGGCGCAGTCGTGTGTGTGGTGGCGCGGCTTTAGCCCTCCTGTAGCTAGCAGTGGTGTGGCAGTCAACAGTAGGGCCCTAACTGTAAGTCCTGGTAAAGCAGCCCTCGGAGCCAGCCTAGGGTCCACCAAGCTACACACCCTAGCATCGCTCCTCTTTACGTAATAGCGCAACGCCTGTCTTTGAACCCACCACCTTTATTTTTGTCTGGCCACTTCGATTGCACATGTTCCCCATTTGCGTTAACAGTCGTTTTGGTGATCGTGAAAGAGAAGGGCACCTCTGAAACACTACGCCTGGTGTTTCCTGTCTGTTTTGTAGGAAACGCTGTTCGAGAGCAGTATGGAAGAATACAAATCGGCTATCTGATAGAATGTAAACTTGGTCAGATTGTTGCTGGCATTTTGTGAGGGTTACTCTGATAAGAGCTGCCAGAAATGTAGAGACGTGACACACGACAAGGCCATCCTCTCAATCTGTTCTGTCACCCAATCAATACAGAGGGAGATAGGGACATAGCCACTGTTCAATCACCGCGCTGCTCTTCAAGCCAAGCGAGAGAGAAAGAGAGCGAGTGAACACTCCCATCAGATCAATGCAGAAAATGTCAAAGGTGAATTCTGAACCTTTAGAAAAAGACTACACTGGGAGTTCTTTAACACCTCTGCTACTCCATTAGCCCTGCAGCTAATGGACAAAGAATAACATTTTCTAGGTGAGAGCCATTTCTGTCAAGACGCTCTTATTTTAGAGTCATACAAGCATCAAAAACGGCCTCTTTGTGTGAAGCAATAAAACAAGGGAAATCCATGTTTTGGATCATAGTTGTATATCTAATAATTTGACAGTCCCAAGTCTTAAAGCTAGAGCTACAAATCTTGTTAGCCTGGTAATTTGTTTGCATCATGCTTTGTTCATTTTAACCGGCCTTGTTTATTTACCACCTGATCTGTGAATCCAAGGCGAAAAAAAGGACAATAACACAACAGATTTGGCATGTAGAGCAGCAGTCACAGTTCAGTGCTTTGTATTTATTTAACAAGCAAATTAGCACCAGTGAAGCCAATCCAGGCCTGAAAAAAAAAATCAAATAGCCCAGGCTCATTAGCTTCAGATACATGTTTACCATTTATAAATATACCCATTTAATTGGGAGATCAAAGCAGCAGTGACTACCTCTTTTATGGCTGAAAGGGCAGATAAGTTGTGCTCCTTAGATATCTTTAGTCTCCTGATTTGCCCAAACTCAGCCCATCTCGGCTTGCTTTACTCTCCGCAAGCATGACATTGACGCAGATGAATATTACTTAGCGTTTCCTCACGCCTCACTTCCGAATCAGAATGGGTGCTGATCTGCTTAAAGATTTGGATAAAGGAGAGAAAAGCTCAGTTTTCTGCTCTATTTGAGAAGTGCCTTACTAAATCTGCGAGTCAGTCATTTTAAATGCTCCATGTACTTTTATTAGCTTGTCTGCAAGTGTTTGTTAGACACTGCTCTTCTAATCTAACGTTTGAATTGTTTCACGCTTTCATAGACTCTCTTTCTAAATCACTGTCTTTTTGATCTGAGCAGTCATGCTTATATTTTCCAGAAACGGATGTTTAGCTTAATCATTCCAGTCCCACAGCACAGACACTACTGAACTGAGTAATTGGTCAATAAATGGGGTTTGTGGTTTTTTAAAAGGAATATTGCATACCCAGAGACTAGAAACGTGTCTCCCTCATGCTTATTACTTATGAAAAGCTGATATCATGACAGGTAACAACAGTGTCTCAAAACACTGATGGTTTTAAAAGAGGAATTCCACCAATGTTTCGAAATTTCTGCATAATGGAGACTTTACCTGGTGTTTTGATGTAAAATGTCTCATTGTAGAGAAACATGCTGATTTGAATTTATTTACAGAGACTGTAATAGGAACCAGGCTTGCAATGTCTAAAATGTAAATGTATAACCATTTTGTTTGCTGTCCGAAAAGGCCAGAGAACCTACTCTGAGTTTTTATATGTAATGTTAATAATGATAACACAGAGATAAATCAGAAAAACTGTTAATTGGGTTTTTTTGGGTACTTTTCTGTCTTATAGTAGCCCAAGTGTACCTCTCTGCTGTGAACATATTTCAAAGAATAAGTTTTAAGCCAAAATCATTTCTCGTAGCTATCATAAAACAATATCTTGGGCATTATGTAGTATATTCAGAACAATTTCATGTGATAGCTCTCTGTGAGGGAGCTGTTCTGGTTCCCATCACCATCACTGTGAACAATTGTGACGTGGTTAGAAGCACTTCACATTAAACATCTCTGAATGATTCCATAATTGAATTTTACAGAAATTTTGAACTCTACTTTAAGGTGGGTTCTGAAGAGAGTTTAATCATCAAAGACAAAAAAAGTGATTCCTCTTTAAAATTGTGTCAACTGTGCCTACTTTTACAATTGAGAAAACACCACATTTTCATTCTAATTGCAGATCTAGATGTAAACCTGGACCCTATAAAACCTGAATTCCTTAACATCTCAATCATAATTATTGAAGTCATGGTGATGTTGCATGTTATCTTTGCTGGTGTGATGAGTTTTGTCTGTGGTTATTTGTAGAAGAAGGATGCATCTTGCCAATACTTAAAGGCTTCCTTTTTTCTAGTGGAGTAAATGGTGAAAAGGAATAATGACCAAGCTGACAGACAATATCCCTCTTCATTTATCACACAGGGTTAATATCCTTTGCTTTGACATTAATTTATTAAGTCCCTCACAGGCAGGCTGAACTTACGCCTTGTTCCGAATTACCATCACGTTTCCACATTCCACAAAAAAAAAGAAAATGAAATGGAAAAAACACTGTTGTATGGGATGTTCACCGTCTATTTTTCATTTCTTTGTTTTTTTTTTTGTTTTTTTGTGGTTGTTTTTTTGTAGTTGTTTGCACTGAATAAATATAATTGGAAATACCAAGAACAGCCCTTTGGATTTTGGTTGTTAAACCGAACATTCTGGCTTTTGAGGGCTTTCATAAGAATGTAGGTTTATAGACATGAAAAGAGACATGTTTATAGATTCCCTTTTTATTATTATTATTATTATTTAGCAAACAGCGTATTGACAGACTGCATTTAGAATGTCTGCTCATGTTTGATTCTAGGAGCAGCTGATGACCTTGAAATATAAAGAGCGTTTTATGGTTCCCCCAAGCATAAATGCTTTTACACATGTTAGTGGAAACTGGTGTGTTTTGTGTGTCAGAATCTTTTCAGTGTTGGAGAGAAAGTTGTCACATGGTTTATCAAGGTTCCATGGGTGCAAATGTGTGGCTAAGATGTTGTCATGGATTCAAGGTTGCTCAGATTTATAAGTGACAGCCAGAGAGTGCAGATTAGCACTGTTGTGATGATCTTTGTCTGCAATCTCAAGAGACATCAATAAGTGACAGTCACTCACATGCACACACACACGTACGTACACACACAGCCAAACAAACACAAACTCATTGAAAATTAAGCTGCCTCTGACGTCTGGCAAACCTTGTATCTCTGAAATGGTAACCTCATAGGAAAAAGAAAATTTTATTCCAAGTAGTTTTATACAGTATTTTTGCTGCACAATTTTAGTATGGATAGGCATTTCAGTCAATTTTGTAATAAATAGGCAAACAAATGCAAAAATAAATATATAAAATAAACAAGATATACCCTTAAGGCTACAAGCTACCATACATATGACACAGCAAGTTAACAAAACATATTACATACTATATTAAATCCAAACCCACACCACTAATCCATAATGATGACATGACCTGAAATGTAAAGGGAAAAGTTCATCTAAAATCTTTAAGATAAACAGATGTTTTTACCTCATGTAACATTACTATGTTAGTGACATTGTACTACACATCATACTTTTTAACTTGAAAATGAGTTGGTGAAGAGTTAGCTGATACCAAAAGTGTTATATTCACTAAATGACATTGAACATTTTATTCCATTAAATCTATATGAGTACAGTATAAAATTATATTGAGCTTGTTCTTTATCAGTGTTTTCCTGTGACGCTTCATATGCACTATAACTGTGCTTTGTACCGTCTGCTACCCTGTGCCAAGTGGAGTGTGGTGATGCGGTAGTCTTTAGTTGGCTGCAGCAGTCATTCTATGCTTACTTCTTTGTATTAGGCTAAACAGAAAACACTGACCAAAGATACAGGCTCTGTACTGCCCACAATGGAGTATAGCGTTCAGACATTACATGATCCCTCAACTGAAGACAGATAACTTCATAGAGAAGCTAATTTACAAATTTAAAAAATCAAATTTACTCTTCTGCCTTTTTTACATTGTAGCTGCTAAAATATATCTACAAACACTACCCACCACAAGCAGGGTACAGCTCAAAGCACTGAACAGTTCTATTTTTTCTCTCTCTGTCACTTCAACACCAGACATTCAAATTTGTGCTCTAAAATGTATGTTTTTATCTTCCAAACGGGTGTTTTTAATCATTGGTTTACTGAAACCAAACCTGTACTGTGGTGGGATGCATCGTATGCTTGCATGAACTTAGCAGGCTACACCTTTAAATGATACAGGACAAGTTTGATCTCAGCTTTCTGTCACTCCAATCAGTTGACTTTGCTCTCACTGTTAAGATTTTATTGTCTATACTTGTGACAGCAGAGAACCATTTAGTCAAACTGAACCCATACTGCAGTGTTTGGCTCTCATTAAGCTATGTTAGCTAGCAGAGATGTGCCAGCTAGCATTAGGTTAGCTGGGAGGCCACAGGTCAAAACAACACAGAATAGGATTAAATTCATCTTTCTGTCACTTTAACACCAGCCAATCAACTTTGCCTTCTCAGGTTGGAGTCATTATCAACTAAATTTGCATAAGTAAAGCTTTTGTTAGTCAGAATCTAACCTGTGTAGTGCTGAGCACAGCTGGCATCTAGCTAAGCTAATACTCATCAGCTACTCTGTCCTGGTTAGCAGCACTGTTTGTCATTTAGAAATTGGTGTTAGATTCAGAAATTGGTGTTAGATTCAAGCTTTGACAATTATTAAATGGTAGATTTAAAATTGTGGTGTCTGTGTAGTGAACTGAACTTATTTGATTGTTTTTGGGTTTGGAATAACACAGCAAAATACCTTTTACCTACATAAATGTAGAACCACTAAGTAAATAGCTACACTATATTGCCAAAAATATTCGCTCGACTGGCTTCACACACATATGAAATTGAGTGACATCCCATTCTTAATCCATAGGGTTTAATATGACGTCAGTTCACCCTTTGCAGCTAAAACAGCTTCAACTCTTCTGGGAAGGCTTGCCGCAAGGTTTAGGAGTATGTTTATGGGAATTTTTGACCATTCTTCTAGAAGCACATTTGTAAGGTCAGACAATGATGTTGGACGAGTAGGCCTGGCTCGCAGTCTCTGATCTGATTCATCCCAAAGGTGTTCTGTCGGGTTGAGGTCAAGACTCTGCACAGGCCAGTCAAGTTCTTCCACACCAAACTCACTCATCCAAGTCTTTGTGGACCTTGCTTTGTGCACTGGCGCACAGTCATGTTGGAACAGGAAGGGGTTATCCTCAAAATGTTTCCACAAAGTTGGGAGCATGAAATCGTCCAAAATCTCTTGGTCTGCTAAAGCATTAAGAGTTCCTTATACTGGAACTAAGGGGCCGAGCCCAACTCCTGAAAAACAACCCCACACCATAATACCCCCTCCACCAAACTTTACACTTGGCACAATGCAGTCAGACAAGTACCGTTCTCCTGGCAACCACCAAACCCAGACACGTCCATCGGTTTGCAAGACAGAGAAGTGTGATTCGTCATTCCAGAGAACACGTCTCCACTGCTCTAGAGTCCAGTAGCGGTGCTTTACACCACTGCATTCAACGCTTTGCATTGCGCTTGGTGATGTAAAGCTTGGATGCAGCTGCTCAGCCATGGATACCCATTCCATGAAGCTCTCTATGCTGTTGTTGAGCTAATCTGAAGGTCACATTAAGTTTGGAGGTCCATAGCAATTGACTCTGCAGAAAGTTGGCGACCTCTGCGCAAAATGCACCTCAGCATCCACTGACCCTTCTTTTTTTTTACGTGGCCTAGTACTTTGTGGCCGAGCTGCTGTCATTCCCAATTGCTTCCACTTTGTCATAATACCACTGACAGTTGAATGTGGAATATTCAGTAATGAGGAAATTTCACAACTGGACATCCTATCACGGTACCATGTTGAAATTCACTGAGCTCCTGAGAGCGACCCATTCTTTCACAAATGTTTGTAGAAGCAGTTAGTAGAGAGAGTGAACTATTTATGCTGTCTTGGACACCTGGCCACAAGGTGGCTGTGGCATAACCAGGGATTGAGCTCTTAATCTTCTGATGATAGGGCCAACATTTTATGGTACTCAGGAGCCCAGTTTTTCATTCATCATTAAACAATCAGACAATGGAAAGGGCAACTGCCGTTTTTTAAATGGTGTTTAAAAAATAGATTTCAATGAGATAGCAATGATAACATGCTAAATGTTAACTATGCTGCTTAAAATCACCTTTTGAAATTACTTTATCCCTGACAAACATCTTCTAAGTATGGACAATAAGAGATGACAGTGAGAATGGCTTTGGTCACTTTGTTGTTGTTGTTGTTGTATTTTTATCTCTCTACTTGCTCTCAGTGGTTGGGTGGCAGGTTGGGGTTTAGAGAAGTGTTATTAAGCAGCCTTCCCAGTGTCAGACAGTATTAATCCACGCAGGTGCTGGAGAATGTCATCTCAGCCCTCCCTGAGAGATGACCACAGTAAACAACAGGACGAAATGATGGCTTTACAAGTGTTACCTCTGCACTTTACAGACAAAGATGAACGATGCACAGAACTGCAGCATCACCTCTTCTCTCTCTCTCTCTTTCTTTCTTGGAAGTCCTGGTCTGTGGTGCAGCACGTTGGTTGGCCTGGGTTTCTGGAGCCATGCTTTGATTTTTCTGTCATGGCTGCTTATAATGATTAATGCCTCGACTTGGGGCCACTCAGTGTAATTATGGCCTCTCCAGATTATTTTTTTATTTGTCTGCCTTCCATCACAGAAGGCCTGCATAGCCCCACAGACTCCACCTATGGAGCTGTTGCTCATGCAGTGCATTCCGTCTTCAAAACCATTCAAAACTACTCTTTTAATTTAAGTTCACTTCTTTACCAGAATAGGCCTGAATGTATGTTTTTTGCTCGGAAGTACAGTGTACACCTCCGGATGTTCACTTCTAAAATGCACATGGCTCCTTATTCTAACATGGAATAGGAGTTTTGTTCTCTTGCAGATGGCTATAAGGTGGATTCCCTCTCATGTTTATCTTTGAAATGCTCAGAAAAGAGAAGTTATTGTTTTAATTGTCCATATTGATTGCCAGTTTCGGTAGCGCTGAGAGGAAACTGATCTGCCAGATGAGTTCAGGTGAAAAAAAACATCTGGAAGGCCAATTTTGTCCAACCTTGTATGCATAATTTTTTAAAATATGTATCCCCGTTTCCTTAAATCAGGAGGAAAGTTATAATGGTATAAGAGATAGAAGGCATTGTTTTTATCGCTATCGTAGGTCAGCGCTGTGTGTGTTAGATATATGCTTTTCATTTCCTTGAGGTGTTTTAAAGATGCGCATTTGTGTAATGGATAAATGTGTTCAGCCATTTTTTTTTTTCATGTAGAACTGGTCATGGTTTGGACATGCAGCTCTCAGTTTCTTATTAATTCTGAATGTTCTGCTAGTAAAGGTACATTCCCCTCCTCATTATCATTCAGATTGATGATGGAGAACTGCCTGCGTTTTATGCAGTATTAAGTATTGAATCCCCTGAAACCACACTGTTACAGGGAGATGTAACACTCAGCCTGTGAATAGCAAAATATTTGATATGGTATTAGTTCTAGCCTGTGGTTTAATGTGTGGGATTATCTGCTATTCACTTGTATGTTCTGCACTTGACCTCCCCTGCACCGACTGCTGGAGAGAAAGTGAGTGAGTGAAGCAGCGGACAGAAAAACACACTACTCCCTCAGGGCAGTGAAAACGTTTTGAAAGACAAGCAATTATTCTGTTTTCTGTCTATTTTCTTTTTTTTTTAATGGCCGAAGGGGAAAAAAAAATAAGGAAACACAAATGTGGACATGTTTTATATTTATACTACACCTTTGCCTGCACATTTTATCATAGAGGACAAATCTAATCATTGGCATAAATGTATAAAATCATTCTAATCACTGGCAGAAATGTATAGAAATGTTCAATAGTTCTTGAGAATCGAGTGTTTCATGAAGAGATTTTTTTTTTGTATGAATGAATGACTACGGTTTTAATGCCGTCTATGTATGTCATGGAACATACTTTTTGTAGCTTAGTGTGATAAGCCAAATGAAAACATGGCCTCAATTTTACGTGTGTGTGCACGGGCAGTGTGGTGTGCGGTCCGTTGCATTTGATTAGTAGTTCTTGCATGTGTTTGAGTCTGAAAGGCTGTTTGCAGTACCGGGGGGGATTAGGGACCTGTTCTGCTGTGATAAAAACCTGGTTAGCTCAGAAACATAGGCTTGGTCATTAACAAGAGTCAGCCCGAGTGAGGGAGAAAGTACACATCATCTCCCTCTGCACGGGTCAGAGCCTGCTAATGGCCAGTATGGAAGCAATATACTTTTACTAAAAAAAAGGAACGCCTTCAAAAGCCCACAGAACACCAGGCTGAAAGAGTGTAGAGAAGTGCGGAGACAGTGGAAAGAAACACTGTGTCCTTTTTTTTCTTAACCCCCAGAGCCAGATTAACACAGGAGAAGAAAGGTCAAGGGGTGGACAATGTGACGAAATGATACAATTTTAATAAATTTTGTCAAGATAAGCTTTTCTGAGCATACTGTGGGCACTCCTAACTTACTGAATGTTTCATTAACTCCTTTCATTGGCCCCTTTACAGTAGCCATTTCTTACAGTAATGCGGTTTCTTCACTAATGTATTTTCTTCACTAATGCATTTTCAATCTGATTACAGTGTTAAAAACACATTTATTTCTTTATTTTATTTTACAAATAGAGTTGGTTTCCATTCCACTGGTGGGATGGCCACTAGGAGGCCTGCAGAAACAGGTTACAAAGAGGTTTAGATGAGCAGCCAGAGACATAGCTGTTAGCTTTTGTTGGGAGATTGTAATTTGAAACCCTCCTAATTATTCAATTTTAATCCGATATTGTATAGGGGTGGGCGATGTGGTGATATTTATTGTTATTGTGACAAATTACATCACAATATGTGACTATGTTTTTTTGAGCATATAATGTACACTATATTGCCAAAAGCGTTTCCATGGCCGAGTAGCTGCATCTAAGCCTTACATCACCAAGCGCAATGGAAAGCGTTGAATGCAGTGTAAAGCATGCAGCCACTGGACTCTAGAGCAGTGGAGATGTGTTCTCTGGAGTGACAAATTACACTTTTCTGTCTGGCAATCCGATGGACGAGTCTGGTTTTGCGGTTGCTACTAGAATGGTTCTTGTCTGATTGCATTGTGCCAAGTGTAAAGTTTGGTGGAGGGGGGATTATGGTGTGGGGTTGTTTTTCAGGAGTTGGGCTCAGCCCCTTAGTTCCAATGAAAGGAACTCTTTATGTTTCTGCAGACCAAGAGATTTTGGATGATTTCATGCTGCCAACTTAGTGGGAACAGTTTGAGGACGGCACCTTCCTGTTTCAACATGACTGCGCACCTGTGCACAAAGAAAGGCCCATAAATATGGGTGAAAAAATGGATGAGCGGGTTTGGTGTGGAAGAACTTGACCGTCCTGCACAGAGTCCTGACCTCAGCCGAATAGAACACCTTTGGGATGAATTAGAGTGGAGCCTGCGAGCCAGGCCTTCTCGTCCAACATCAGTGACTGACCTTGCTTACGTGCTTCTGGAAGAATGGTCAAAAATTCCCATAAACATACTCCTAAACCTTGTGGCAAGCCTTCTCAGAAGAGTTGAAACTGTTATAGCTACAAAGGGTGGACTGACATCATATTAAATCCTGTAGATTAAGAATGGGATGTCACTCAAGTTCATATGCACGCGAAGGCAGACGAGCGAATACTTTTGGCCATATAGTCTGTATCATATGTACCTGTAAAGCACTGACCAGCTGCATGTTTCATGACAAAAGGAGCATAATTGTATTACATATCATGCATCATTAAAATTTCTTGAAGTATCAGATATTATATTTGTAGTATATTGCTCACTCTTAATATAGTGTTATAGTGTTTAATTCAATGTTTACAAGTGTAAACATTGAATTAAAAAAAACATTTTTGGAGATCTGATACTGGTCTTTTTCTGGTACATTGTGTTCATTTCAAATTATCAAACAAAATATTGTGACATTTGTTTCATAAAGTATCATGGTGGTATTTTTGCACATTTACATATATATATATATATATATATATATATATATATATATATATATATATATATATATATATATATATACATGGTCAACTGAAGCAGTTTGAATCCAGTTTGCTTTAGGGTGTACGATTATTTAGGAGCGTGCAGAAAGTTACGTGGAGTAGTTGTGTATGTGAATATATGTGAGTGTGTATGTGTGTCTTATCTCACGCTGTGTGTGGCACCTGTTTCTATAGCATGCCAGTCTGCTCCCTTTGGGCAATTTTCATGGTTTCCAGTTGCTTAATATTAAAACTCTTGTTCCGCCCTGGCCTGATAATACAAACCGCTGGCAGCCAAATGTTCCCTGGTCACAGCTTCATTAAATACAGACTTACAGATTCGCCCCGAGCCCTTGGGATGACTGTTTCAATTCTCCATAGAGCCTTCACTGGAGGGGCACTGCACTTCCATTAAAAAACGAGTTACGTCTTCATTCACAACCATGGACCACATGCCAAACTGTCACTCATCCCATAGTGATGCTACACCAAAGACAGCAACTTGCCAGCTTTTGGAAAAGCAGCGCTTGTGCAATTGCATCTCTTGATGGACAATTCACAGTGAGATGTGTGTGCAATTGAAAATATGATTTTTGTTCATTGTAATATGAAACAGTGCCATCCTAATTTCCAAATGTGTCTGTAGCACATATAGCCTGCACACACCTCCTTGAATGTTCCTCAGTCTGAACCCGGTCTCCTGCGTGCTGTCAGATCAGATAGAAGACGTTCAGACAGCTTTCTATGCTCTTCTGTGAAATCTAGTGTGTATAAATAAATAAAAGTAATCAATAAGTAAATAAATAAAGTAATGTTAAATAAATAAAACTCTGCTGGCTGATAAAAGAAGGCAGGAGAAAAGGCTCTAGCTCTTCTCCTTCTAATCAAACTTATGCTAATTAGATATAATTAGCAGCAATTAAAGTTTCTTGTCTCTGTAGCTGGAAAATTGTCTAAATGTTATAAAATTAAGTTAGCGCACTATTATCTAAATTGTTTTGTAAGAGTAGGCCCTAATTGGGCTATGCAAATTGTTCTCCTGCACTGCTAAATTGTGATGGACAGTTTATCTGAGGAGGGTGGATTAAGCTGTCAGTTTCACTGGAGGTAATCTGACTTTATCATTTCAATTGACATTGCAAGCAAAGTTACAGAATACTGAAGGGAAGCTAATCGCTCTACCATACATGAAATTAAAGATGTTACTTTTTTTTTTTTTACCCTGCATCCTCTGTGTATTGGTTGTCCATGTGACATTATGACTCTCCTGGACAGGAATCCAGATAATACACACAAAGTGTCCTCAACTCATGCAGTATATGGAATTTGCTGGCATTGTGCAACCTAAATCCAAATGGACCACGTTTTATAACTCCACTGGCAGCACTAGGCTGTTAGCTTTACACTGTGACCTTGCATTTGGAGTGGTGGATGGCAGCATTCTGTGATCTGCCAAAGCCATTAGCAGGTCGCTTGCAGCATTAGCCTTGTGTGGTTGCCAGCTCCTTTCACTAGCGCTCTAATGTACTGAGTGGACTGATTACTGTCCAGCTGAGAAAGAAGACTGCACATAAGCGTTTCTACCTCATAAAAATCTAATTAAAGCTGGGCATTGTGGCATTCTGTGTCTCTGTAAAGATTATATAGCCTAGGGTTCATGGTTGATATAGTACATGTTTGTAGTACAGAGCAAACATGTCATAGATGGGAACTCTGCGAGGTAAGAGATTCTGACTCTCTCTGAGGAACTCATTCAGTGTTGTCAAGGGCACAGTGTCAGAGAGAGCGCCACTGTGTTCCTTAATAAATGTGTATTGATAAAAAAAAAAGACTTTATTGCTTTTCATAGAGTCTTCATTTACTTGTTAGTATTTCAAATATTTTGCTTTGGTGCATAAATAAATATGGACTTAGTTCAGTTTCAGTGCCCCCTTAAGAAACTGGGAGAGAGAGAGAAATAAGGCTGTTGAATTTGCGCCATGTGTATTAGCGAAGTATGATGGTAATTGTCTTCTTTATGGTGTTTTACAGATAAATAATGACCTTAGAGCATATGTCCAGTGCTGCTCTTCCACTAGAGTCCCCTACTGAAGCAGAACGGGAGCACTAAGCGAGTACTATTAGTGCCTGCTGCTCTACAGATGTGCTTCATTAACACGCTTTACAATGAGCTGGTGTGAGGTCACAGAACAGGAGGCTGAGGACTAGTGTTCTGCATTACTCTCTGCTGTGGTAGTTTCAGTCCATTGTTTATGATGTTTCTCAATTTCTGCTGTCCAGGATCTGGTCACCAACGTGTCTCCTCGGATTGTGCGTGGAACAACGTCAGGCCCAATGTATGGCCCCGCCCAAGGCTCTTTCCTCAACATCGAGCTGATCAGTGAGAAAACTGCTGCCTACTGGTGCCAAAGTGTGACCGAGCTTAAGGTGGACTTCCCTCACAATGTAAGAACCTCTTTCAGTACAAAAAACCTACACACTGTACAGATACAGCAGTTTACTGAACACACATGTACCAGGAGGTTACATATGTCCGAATGAACTTTATACAGAAAAACAACATGCTCAAATCTTGAACTGATGTTGTTCTGCATTATGTTATTTGCTTCTTGTTGAAGTTTGGTAAGTACTACAAAACTCAGAATGCTCAGTGGCATTTGGTGGTTTGGATTGCTCAGTCTTCATTAGGCTGAGCTTTGATGTAGTACAGCACTTTGCAAATGTCAGAGACCACTCTTCATTTATTTAAGTTCTTTAACATCCATTAAGTAGAAGTCATTAATTTTTCAAGAAATAACCTAGATAACAAGATAATCCACTTGCTATAAAAAGCTAGCATTTAGGAAATAGGTACTTAGGAAGTAAGCGAGATTTATGAACGCATTTTTGTATCCTTCCCTATCTACACATTTTTCTCAGAAAATGGGAAGCCCCAGCTAACTCTGATGCTTGTTTTTGAGTAAGCATATTTTTTTCTGGAATGCATTTTTCTGGGTTCATAGCAGTATAAATAGGAATTGCTGTTTTTTGCTCTGATGATTTGTATGAGATGAATGGAGTTATTAGCACTGTTGTTCTAGTTAGCTCTTTGAATTCAATCACATGGAAATTACAGCTCAGATCGTCTGAATTGAAGTGATCATACTGGTGTCATCTTTGGTGTTGATACGTCAACTTCCATTGCTTCTATTTCTGTGCTCTACGTGCTATGAAGCAGCTTGTATAAAAACAAGGAAGCACGCTAAGGCATAGCATTTGCTAGTTGGTGCCTCAATTGTAATTTTTTTTTTTCCATTAGCATATACCTCATTCAATCTTTGAGAGTCCTCCAGAGTTCACAGCATTCAAGAACTGTTAAAGAATAGTGCCATTGGGTTATATGCATTATCCATTTAAACTGTGACACTGACATTAAACCTGCAGTAACAATTAAGCATTACTTGTAAACTCCAGGGCAGGAACTGCTGTAACAGCCTCCCCCGGACTGTCTGAGTTTATGTGTTTTAGTGGTTATAGCCTTTTGGTCACAATATTGCTGCTATCTGAAAACTCTAGCCATTAAGTGAAAGGTAGCCCACATGCTTTTTTACCACTAAATGGATATCGTCAGCAGCTTTCATTGTAACACAGAATGTTTCTTATGTTCCTTCACTACTGCGTGAATGCTCTCAGTTGTGCATTAGAGAAATGTGCGGGCAAGGATCATAATCATTTATAAAGATGTAAGGTTTAAGTTAGTGCTGCTGCTATCATTGCTGCAAACAGCAGACAATCAGTAAATAATGTGATTGTCATAATCTATTCAAAACCCAAGATAATTTTTCTTTAATCTCAACCTCCTGATGTTTCCATGCAAAGAGATGTATTACAAAGTCATTGTGACTACAGTGAGCAGCATGAGTCTCTCTTTGGTAGCTAATTATCTCCAGTTTCTCCTCTGTGGTTTGGTTTTCAAGTCATAAAATTTGAATATGATTTCAGTATTAATTCCTCAATGTCCTTTTTATTATTCATAGTAAAGCAATGCTCATGTTTGTTAATGAAATCCAAATATTTATGGTTTGGACCTGGTTCATAACTCAGTTTTTTCCCCTCCCTCTTGTGTTTATGCAGAAGAAACAGCATATGTTGGCTGAAATTACAAAATGACAACTCATTTGTTGGCTTCTGAGGCTCAGTTTCTTTTCTGTGCTCAAGAAATATCAAAGGATTAATTGATTTGTGGCAGACTTTCTGGCTGCAATCAGAGAGAGCACTAATGGAAGTGATGTCCAGCATTCACTCCTGGAGCTTTTGTGTAGAAGATGAAAACAGCTGAGCTGTGTCTGAACAGAGAGTGGAGAGCAGCACTCCTTTTTCAAGGATTCCCACTGCACCCAGCATCTGCACTGCCGCTTGAATGGAAACATATCCAGTACAAAGACTGCAAGGTCTTTGTGCACATATGTACATGTATGTGTGCAGACATTCCTGTGTAGCATTTGATTGTGTAAGGGGCCATGCAGTTTAGTGTGCGTGTACACATTTAAAAAATCAACACATTTTCCTCCAAATGTAGTCATTCAGCTAAGACATGTTTGGTGTTCAGAGGTTGCTTTTTTTAGTGCTTCACTAGAGCTGCAAGGCTGATGTTGCTATCAAGGAATGGAAGCTTATACCCCACCAATTAGCATCAAGCAAATTGTGTACCAAAATCATCCCACTTTTACTTCAGATCATGTCAGCTGGCTGAGTAAACCTAAAAAGGCAAAGTTTTGGTAACTGATTAATTATACAACTGTGTAAGTATACTTTTGTTTTTTATAGCTCAGATGATGATGTAAAGTTAGACAAATGGCTATGGCAGAATTATTGCGATGAACAATATTGTGATCCAAATTCATTTACAAATTACTACATTATTATTATAGAGCCCTACTCTACAGCTGAAGGTACTGCAGCATCCAGATTCCAGAATTATTTAACTACTCTTATTTAGTCTCCTAAAAACAATATCAGAAAGCTAAAACTTTGTGTTGTAAAGTTTGGATTTTGTTCATGCAATTATCTGCTGTGTTGCTTGATTATGGGCATGACACAAGTGGTTTCCGTCCCTCATATCAACAATCTGATTGGTTGACGCTCAGCTCATTTGCATAAAGTTCATCCAGCAAGAGAGAGGAAGGGCAGCAAGGTGTGCATCAGCAGATGTTGTGTCACGTGTGCATATATGCATTAATATAACTGCCACATGATTATCAACTGCACTAATTTTAATCAGTATATAATGTTGACTATATTCTGCACATGAAGGCATGAAATATTTTGAAAAATTCTTTTTGAAATACCATTTTATAGTTTATTAATGTGGACTTCCACATATTAAGTGAGATCTTCTTTGGTCTTTGGTTTGAGAAATGAGTAACAATTCGTTTTTTTGGAAAAAAACTGCAGGAAAAAAATTCATAACTTAAATGATAAGCAGATTTTCCTTAAATGTATTACATGAAAAAAATGCTAACCAGTAATAGTGAGTAACATTGTGAATTAAGTAAAAATTAGAGCAGAATTTTCCCATCTGTCTTATTAATATGTATTCTATATGTATTCAAAATGTATTCTGAATGTTACTTTTTTATATATTGTAGCAGACTACATCACTGAATACAACCCCAATTCCAATGAAGTTGGGACGTTGCGTAAAACATAAATAAAAACAGAACACAATGATTTGCAAATCCTTTTCAACCTATATCCAATTGAATACACTACAAAGACAAGATATTTAATGTTCAAATGGATAAACTATTGTTTTTTGCAAATATTCAGAAGTTCCAAAGAAGTTGGGACAGGGGCATGTTTACCACTGTGTTACATCACCTTTCCTTTTAACAACACTCAATAAGCGTTTGGGAGCTGAGGAAACTAATTGTTGAAGCTTTGTAGGTGGAATTCTTTCCCATTCTAGCTTGATGTACAACTTCAGTTGCTCAACAGTCCGGGGTCCCCGTTGTTGTATTTTGCACTTCATAATGCACCACACATTTTCAATGGGAGACAGGTCTGGACTGCAGGCAGGCCAGTCTAGTACCCACACTCTTTTACTACGAAGCGACGCTGTTGTAACACGTGCAGAATGTGGCTTGGCACTGTCTTGCTGAAATAAGCAGGGACGTCCCTGAAAAAGACGTTGCTTGGATGGCATCATATGTTGCTCCAAAACCTGTATGTACCTTTCAGCATTAATGGGGCCTTCACAGATGTGCAAGTTACCCATGCCATGGGCACTAACACACCCCCATACCATCAGAAATGCTGGCTTTTGAACTTTGCGCTGATAACAATCCAGACAGTCCTTTTCCTCTTTGGCCCGGAGGACACGACGTCCATGATTTCCAAAAACAGTTTGAAATGTGGACTCGTCAGACCACAGGACACTTTTCCACTTTGCATCAGTCCATCTCAGATGAGCTCGGGCCCAGAGAAGCCGGCGGCGTTTCTGGGTGTTGTTGATATATGGCTTTCACTTTGCACGGCAGAGTTTTAACTTGCACTTGTAGATGGAGCGACGAACTGTGTTCACTGACAGTGGTTTTCTGAAGTGTTCCTGAGCCCATGTGGTAATATCCATTACAGAATGATGTCAGTTTTTAATGCAGTGCCGCCTGAGGGATCGAAGGTCACGGGCATTCAATGTTGGTTTTCTGCCTTGCCGCTTACTTGCAGAGATTTCTCTGAATCTTTTGATGATATTATGGACTGTAGATGATGAAATCCCTAAATTCCTTGTTATTGCACGTTGAGAAACGTTTTTAAACTGTTGGACTATTTGCTCACACAGTTGTTCACAAAGTGATGAACCTCACCCCATCCTTGCTTGTGAAGGACTGAGCCTTTCACGGATGCTCCCTTTATACCCAATCATGACACTCACCTGTTTCCAATTAACCTGTTCAACTGAGTTCAATCTTCCAAACATTTGTTTTTTGAGCATTCCTCAACTTTCCCAGTCTTTTGTTGCCCCTGTCCCAACTTCTTGGAATGTGTTGCAGGCATCAATTTCAAAATGAGCGAATATTTGCGAAAAACAATAAAGTTTATCTGTTTGAACATTAAATATCTTGTCTTTGTAGTGTATTCAATTGAATATAGGTCGAAAAGGATTTGCAAATCATCATATTCTGTTTTTTTTTATGTTTTACACAACATCCCAACTTCATTGGAATTGGGCTTGTACATTTATTGTAGTGCATTCAAAGTTCAGCAATCACACTGAAGCATTTATTTTTACCTAAAAAATTCCAGACAGCATAACATAATATCCATCCATCCATCCATCCATTTTCTAAGCCGCTTCTCCGTCAGGGTCGCGGGGGGGTGCTGGAGCCTATCCCAGCAGTCTTCGGGCGGAAGGCAGGATACACCCTGGACAGGTCGCCAGTCCATCGCAGCATAACATAATAGCATAATAGAATTTTGATTTAGAAACATTCAGGGATTCCAAAAGATTAGAGGGTCGGGAACCCTGTGGGACCCATGTATTTTGCATGTTGCTTGTAGCTCCAGTGTAAATCAAGAAACACCAAACATGCATTGAACTGGAGCACAAAATTGCATAAATCTAATTTTTTTGGCCAGAGCATCTCCTTGAGTAATCTCCAATAAAGTTCCTTACATATTTTTCACACCGTATGTTATCTTTGAAAATGGACAAAAGACTTTCAGATGGTTGTTCTACTGTTTTAAGCTATGCAATATAGTTTTGTCTGTTTTATATGTAATAGTACTGTGTAGCTCCAGTGCTGATTGATTGCATTTGGGGTAAGGGAAAACTTTTGTAAATTTCATTGCTTGCTGGACTATTGCTTTAAAAGGAAATCAAATCTGTGCTCTGGCACAAGCGATTTCCATCTGTCAGTGGAATAGGTGGGTCAGACTGCCCTGCTCCTGGAGCGGCCACACTCTTGTGCAAGCAGCCCTGCTACAGGGGAGGCATTTTCATTCCACTGCAACACTCTGCCGCCAAACCCACCAAACTGCAGCTACAGCCCTTACAGGTCAGAGCTTCCCAGACAAATTGCTGTGATTGTCATCATCAATGCTTCAATTTTTCCCCTCTATTACAAGTGAACGGCCGGTGCACGGCGTGAAGGAGGGGTGGGCGCCAGCGCTCTGAAACGTGCTCATATCTTTGGCGAGTGACAGGCTCTAGGTGACTGATCTCCATGGAGACGCTTTGTTACAGTGTGCTGTGTGTTTGGAGGCAGGAGCTGGGAGCAGGGTTATTGAGCTGATAACGAGGTAATCCCACTCCTCGCCCAGCCTCCACAGCCACGGCTCTCTTTCTAACTTGCTCTGCCTGTCTGACTGTGCTTTCAGCCCGGATTGTCTTTAATAAACTGGAGAGTGGATGCCTCTCTGCCTTTTCAAGGGCCTCCTTCCCATAATGTGAAGTTAAAGTGGTCAAAGGTCAAGCTCAAATCAAAACAGAATACTCACCACCTCCATAGCATCCAAAATGAAATGGGCTCAATGGAAGCTAGTAATCTCAGTCTTCTCCAGCAACTCTTCTATATTTCTCTGCTTGCCTTGGCTTTACGATAATATTACCCAACACTATTTCAGGGTGTATCAAATATCGCTTATATGTCACCGTTGTTTGGTAAATCTGAGCAGTAAATGTCAGGGTGCTTAACTTTATTTGCCCTCTAAAACTTGGCAATATTTTCTGCTCTTGTGTGGGTGGTCTATACTTAGTCCCTAACTGTGTGGTGCTTTTGGGGAAGCCTAATGCCCCAGAGATTTATATCTGGCGGAAATTTGTCCTAGGGGAGAGCACATCCTCTGAGTTTAATATCCTCCCATGAAATCAGTTTTCTCTCCCTTAGAGTCCCTAGATACCTTTTGTTAGGGCCGGCACATTCTGTCTTTTTGGCATCTCCTCCTCATTGCTGCCACAAATAAGTCATGGGCATTTGCTGAAATCAGACTTAGATGTAATTAAAAAGGTGAGTGTAAGGGTATGAAGCACAAATGTGAACCAATCCTTATTTCCCTCATCTTTGCATAGATTTCTACAGCTATTAGGCACATAACGGCACACGCCTGTGTTTAACAGGGTTAACAAATCCGGATAAGTGAGACAGTGCACTGAAATGTTGACCCAGTGTCTTCACTTAGCCAGAAAAATGTGCTCTGTGTATTAGACATACTCTTAATCACTTGCAGTTTGTTTGCACTTTATATCGAAGCCCTTTCATATCTGTGATTACCTAAAACCAGGAGGTGATATTAAGAAGCATGTCCTCCACAGCATGTTTTATAGTTGGCTTATAGTGTGTCAGGGTGAGAAAAATGAAAATGGCGCAGTAATCCATGGCATAGCACAGGGGCTCTTAGCTAATGCCTTCTCTATGATGTTTTTATTGTTTTTTATTGTATAGCATGCTGGTGGATTTGGTGTGATCTTGCAAATTATAAATATTGATTTTGTGACTTAAAAGAAGGAGAAGGCACATGACAAGACAAAACATGACAAGAGGGATAGTCATTGCACACATTAGAATGGACCTTTTTAAGTCTACTGTGTAACATAAAGTGAATTAGTCATTAATATTTTTGAATTGTTCCAACCTCTCTGTCTCTCCCCTCCTCTCTCTCTCTCTCTTTCTCTGCCATAGATTATCATATCCAGCATAATGTGCAGCTACAACAAAGATGATTGGACTAAGCTTGCCAAAATGGCAGAGGTGAGTCTTTGTTATGCTAATTTACCAACATGCACAGTTGTGAAATTATACACAACCCCCCCCCCAACCCCCCCCCCCCCCCCCCCCCCCCCCCCCCCACACACACACACACACACACACACACACACTTTCCTCGGTGATAATTTGGCTCTTTTGATAACACTGCCTGCATAACCATTGCTTGGGGAGTGAAGAGAAAAGTGTGATGTACCACACCTTTCCAAACTGCAAAAGCAACATTCACTGTTATTGCATAAACACCCCAAATATTGAATCGGTGGCAATTAATCTTGGAGCTGAAGCATGCTACATTTAGGCAAATGTTTATAAGGCCCAACTGGTTTGTTGCTGCCAAGAGGCTGAGAGGGATGAGACAGATACCAGAGAAGGAGTGAGGCAGTGACGGAGGAGAGCAGAGTGGGGGAGGAGAGGACGTCTTCGGGCCAGACTTCTTCAGGCTCCTCCATCTGTGAACACGAGCGCTCCAGCCCCTGTCCTTTCTCAGTGTCAGTCAAACCTAGCCCCAGCAGACCCACTCTGGAACGAGCACATGCACACACACACATGCTCATGGCGCAGATATATATGTGTATCTATCACACTTTTAAACACTGAGCTGATATTTTGAATGGGAATAGAGAGAGGCAGTTTGGTGGCCTCTGGATTAATCAGAGTTGACTTGCATATCTCAGGTGCTTAATTGTGCACAGAAAATGTCAGAAAGTAAACAGGTCCACATGTCAATGTGTTAATTCTGTTATCGATTTCATTGACGCTCTCACTCTCTGTTGTACCTCATTAAACCGGATCTGTCAAGCTCACCCAAAACCCCCTCTTCCCCTCCGAAAAAGATGGACATCTGGTAGTGCCCCCCCACTCCTCCACTGGCTTTCTGTTTTACTAACATTATGTATTTGCTTGGCAGCCCCCTTAGCCAGGTTCAGGTACGGTTTACATATTATATATTCATAAAGCATTCCACATGCTGATCTAAGTCTGGGTGAGTACATTGCTTTAGGGTAGACAGCAGTGTCACTCTGGCTTTCAGGAGCTTACCTCCATCACCCAACTGCTGCTACATACTCTAACCCAGCTCTACAGAAGAAGTACCCTACAGGCAGGTATAGTTTGAGCCCAGGTCTTCTTCGCATTTGGACTGCCATGCTTTAGGGTGTGCAGGAAGAGGCAGGATAGCTATGCTGCTGGAGATGGAAAGAGTGGATGAAAAAGGAAAAGAGAGAGACCAGTTTGTCCCATTCTTGGTAGCCTTTATGTCAGTCACTGACCCTTCTCGGCGGTCCAAATTCCTCATCATACTCACATCCAAAGCACATTGTTTAGTTACCTCGGCTGGCAAATATAAAATAAAAGCCTGGTTACCATGGCAACTCCAGTTTCAAGGAGAATCACCCATTCATTCACTTTGAAATCTGTAAGAGAACACTTAACACTGTTCCTTGCCTAAGGACACAACTTAAAAGTTTTTCTTGACCGCCCCCCCCCCCCCCCAATTCCTCTTTTCCCATCATTAAAGTGTCAGCCTGAAGTAAACCATTTTCTGCTTTCAGCTGCCACCTCACTTCTGCTGCTCCGCCCCCATGCGCACAGAAATCTCTGCCTTTGAGAGTAATATTGCGTCATAACCATGAGCCAGAGGCCATAATTCATAAATGTCAAAGTCTCTCCATGATCTATTCCCATTTTATTCCATTTAAAGTGAAATTATAAAAAAGGAAAACGGGGCTCCTAAAACTAGGTGCCTAAAAGTAATGCTGATAATCAGCTGGTGGATAGTGTTTGTGAAAAGCCTAGCCCCAGCACCATCATGAATATGTGAGGTTGAGCTAATGAAAGTCTTGACGCTTGTCACTCAAAAGGCTGCGTACCAGCCTCCAGACTTGCACAACTCAGGGTTTCCTCTGCTTCAAAATGAGCATTCGAGTCATAGCCGACTGCCTCCCGGCTTCTGTTACATCTCTCTGTCTGTCGGTCTGTCCTGCAGCATCTCCAGTGCCTGTTCTTCCAGCTGTAGAATAAGTGTGTCTGTGTGTTTTTTTTTTCCCCACATTTGCTCCCACTACCCCCCCAACCCCCCAACACCCTCCCCCTCCTCCGAGATCAAACTATTCTTGATGTTCCAAAGTGTATGACAGGGATAGGTAATGTTTTCCTTATCAAGTTGGGAGCTGATAGCCCATGTCAAAGGGAGTGTCAGCTCTGATAAAGATCTGCTCCAGGCCGGTGGCTTTTTTTGTGGAGTGTATCCTTAAGACTCGTTTCCAGCAGTCTACTCCTTGAAGCAACTACGAGAAGGTTTAAGCGAGAAATTGTGCTTTTTTTTTCAAGCCACTGATATTCAAGATACGCACATGAATATTGAAGCCTTCATGATCACATTTCCACTTAGACTTCATGCATGCTTATGGCTTTTGTAATAAAGCACACTTCTGCATACATCGCATTTTAATGAATGAGTTTAGAAAGCCAATTTGGAAACAACAGTTTAGACACGTGTTGGTTAATGATGCTCATTTTGATGCTTGCATCTAATTTATCTTATAATGATCATTAATGGGTATTTAGGTCTTTGGGTGTTGTACCTTTATAAGCAAGCTTCTGTTCTTTTTTTCCCTGCCTTTTCCCTCATCTACTAATGAATGTTTGGGAGAACTGTGGATAAATATTAATGCGCACACTGGGCTGAATTTCCCAGTGCTTACGGTGGGCTTCATGGGTTGTGCATTTACAATTCATGCAGCGTATGAGTATATATCATCATCCACAGGGTATGCCTGTGCTGAAATGTGGGTTACAGTGGTATGTTTACATCTGGGTTTGTGCGTGTGTCTATGGGATTATGATAAGAGTGTGGAACTGTGGCACTAAGCCTCTTGTTCTTTTTTCTGCTCTCTGTCTGTCCCCTTCTCTCTCTCTCTCTCTCTCTCTCTCTCCTTTTCTGTGTTTCTACCTTTTCTTTTTTGTCCTCCCCTTAGGAGTGGTTTTAAGGGTGAAGTGAGGGTAGGCTCTTCTTTTTGCAGGCGGAACACAAGCTAACCCAGCTCGCTCACTCCACTTGCTTGGTTTTGTTTTGTTTTGCTATATTTTGCACTTGTTTCTTCTTTCCCTTTTCTGCTAAGCCTGCAATATCAAATAGCCTGCTTGCTGTCTTCCCTCTCAAAGCTGCTTATTGTGATCTGCAATGATAGCGCTTAATTCATTGTGTGTGTGGTCCTTTGTTGTGGAGGAAGGAGGAAAGGAGGAGGCAGCCAGCCTCCTCCTATAAAGGGCTTAAAGGAAGCCGGGTGAAATTAAACATTATTGATAATTGGCTTTGGGATCACGGCACATTGTGTCCATTTTGTACCTGCATTTGCCCCTAATTGACCATGAAATCTGGAGCCTAATCCGGGGTGCCATGGCTTCCTCCTCTCCCCGGCTGACTATGATAAATGGCTTCATCCTGCCACTTGCTCCTCTGCACTTTGTAAGGCTAAAATACTTATTCTTCTTTTTTCCCTCTAATGGCTGTCAGTCTGCAGCAAATCATAAATCTACAGCTGGAGTCACTCTGGCAGGTTTGTAGAGCTTTTTGTAATTGTTTAAATCCCCCATGTGATGTGGTTTAAAGCCCCCATGGATATGTAATTGCCTGTCAAACGCCTTTCCTGCTCAGCCGCTTTCTACGCCCCACTCCACCAGTCTACATACAGTGCGGCATCTCCCGCGCATCCATGCGGAACAGTTATCATTTGTCTGATCTATTTTAGGCCTAATGTTTCAGTCACCGTTGTTTTGTGTCTCTCATCGGCACATACTTGCCTCTTCTTGAAAAGAGGCTTTGTGCTTTCTGTTTTCCTGAGCAGCTGTAAGCTTTTTGGACATGGCGTGATTAATAAACTGAATCACTAGATTGTTGTTTTCCAAACCACAAGTGTTTTGCATGATTCATATTGCAATGGGCAGACTTGCATATGGATTCTGATCAAAGAATAGTTTTATTTGTGAAAAACAAAAGCAAAAATGCATTGAGTGTACTGAAATAACTTTTTGCATAAATCTGCCCCTTGAACAGGCTTCTGGAGCTGATGCCCTGGAGCTGAATTTATCCTGCCCTCATGGAATGGGTGAGAGGGGCATGGGACTGGCCTGCGGGCAGGTAAGGCCAGCACTCCTCACTCTACACCTCATACATACCAAGAATCAGCCTGGAGGAGTTTGCACTTTCTCACTAAGTTCCAGGCTAGTCAGTTACTATGTGCAGCCAGACTACTGATCTAATCGTATATACACTAAGCCCAACTGCTACCCAGGCTTGTGTTGAATTGAAGTACAGATGTTGCTAAAAATACACATATGTTCTCTATACACTTATCCATAACTTCTGAATACTATGAATACCTTTCCAGAGATACATTTTTCTCTTCTAAAAATACCATATTTTATTTAACATAGAAGAGACTATTCCTTATTGATGAAGATGGAAAAAGTTCATCTGTGAGGATTATGTACAAATGCTGAATACCACTGTCAAAACATCATTCCTTTTAGTTAGGAATTCATGGAGAAGCTGTAGTCAGCTGTCTGAGATGAAATGCATCCTTCTGTGTATGACTCTGAATTAAATGAAACCTATTGTCTCAGCTGTGAACAGACAGATATTGTAGGAAGATCAAGCTCCACAAACACCTATTATTAATGTGTCTCTACTCCAGTGGAGCATTGATTTTGCATGTGGTTCTTAATGATACACCTTTTCCATAGCATTAACGGAATTTAATAATCCATAAATGATTTCTTTTGCGGTTTGTAAACAGTTTTCTTTCATATGAGAAATGCCATTCACTAGGATTAATGTAGCGTTTGTCTGTAGAGGATTAGGAGCATTTTTTTTTTGCAAGCGCATGATTCGTATTACGCAGGAACAAAACACATCCTTGTTTATGACTTCAATTACAGCCCCAGTCACTGTTAAAAGCGCAAAAGCATCTTGATGCTTGATGTGGTTATGATAGTGTATAGAAGCACAATGTTTTACCTCTGAGGGCTTCATATGTAGATGGAATATCACATGCCATGTTTTAGATTACTTCTGCACAGTTGCGAACCTCTAAATTTGAGCGTTGGTTTATTTGTCTGCTCGTGCATTGGAAATTTTACTTTCTCCCCCTAAATGCATTTGACACAGCTTGTCACTGAGTCTGTAGTGGTCAACTAAATGACATGAAAACCTGCTCTGGCAGCCACACACCGTGTCAGATCACTAAAACAACAAAGTCATAAAATGCAAAGCAGCGCTCCCGAGTAAAAGGATGAAAGCCCGTTTGAAGCATCAGCGTCGGCCCTCACCACCGAGGAACTTCCATCACTCAGCAGCCGTGCTTTCACATCTCAGTGTGTGGATTTTACCTTTCCAGAGTCAGCCTTTCAGACAAAGACTGCCATTCTGCCGTTTACATCCAGCTGAATGACTACAATCTGAAACAAAGTGTGTTGCTCCACACCGGAGAGTAATGTGGTTGAGTGCAATGTAGTTTTTGACCTTGTGATATAGTAAGACTTCAAGACCCCAATTTGTGCATAGCCTAATTCATATTAATTGTGTTTGTCATCATCACACCATCACACAACCAGTTATGGAGACCTGCATGTGATTTAACCATCCACTAAACAACATTGACAAGTTGTGCAACTATCTCGACACTTGACTGAATTAGAGATGTCACCATACCAGAATTTTGATTATTTTGGAATTTGAATATGTATATTTTTGGACAATAACACTTTTTACATTTGACATTTAACAAGTTCGTAATTGTCAGACTGTGTGGAATGTGATCTATTTGAGGTCCTCAAAAGGTCCTCAAAGATAGTGCAAGCCATGCAGCAGAATATTTAGGCTCAACTGTCATTGTTTTCCTCTTGTATTGGTGGGAATTTGCAAGATTTCTTCTGCAAGCAGTTTGGCAGGAATATGGAACTATACCATATATTGTAGAATATTACTGTTAGTAGTTTTAAAAGTAGTTAGCTAGAGGTGGGCAGTTACATGTTTATGAAATTTTAACCCAAAAGATTTAGAAGATTTAATACTGATATGAAAAACTTTTTTAATTTAAACCTTTAATATTCCAGACTTACATAAGTCTTGTTACTCAGTAATTATATGGACCGTACTCCAAACTGGCCAAGTTATTCTTAGGTTATAGAAGTGTGTAGTAAAACTTTGGACCCATTAGTGGGTTTGAGCCATTTAAGGGGTTTAAATTTATTATAATCTCTTTGTAACGTGATGTGGAGTTGTTAAGTGTTCTTTAAGTATAGACAATATCGACATTAAACTCAGAAAAGTATGTTGTTTATCAGGATAACTAAATGTATCACGATAATAAAAATATTTTAGCATATATATTGCTCACAATTAACTCTTGCATTTGTTATGGTATTGACTTCACACCAAAGTACTAGCTCTTCTGTCATCTTTATACTAAATTTGTCTGCCTCTCTGTTAAGGAGGGGGATTGTTGATGTAGTTGTATGGTAAACTAGGTTAGGCTAAGTTTTCATGAAATTTATTTTGTTTTTTTAAGCAAACACAAAATGAAATCTTTCAGCTAGTTTCTATCAAATTAATGTACGACTTTAATAAGTTATAAAAGTGTTTAAAATTGCATATTGCAGTTGCATATATTTTCCTTCAAATAAAAAAGTTTTGTTTCCATCTAGAATTTCACTTGTATTGCAAGTTCTGCATATTTTCCTTTGGTTGGTTTAATTAGCCTTTTCCATAGCCCACTCTTAAGGGTGACAAAAGGTTTACTGAACATGCAGAAAGATATGATTCTTGTGTTTCTGCTTATCACCACAGTCAACAACATTCTGCCAAAATGACAGCATAGAAATGAAGTAATGCTCACACGATGCAAGAAACTGTCCTTTTAATGTGAACCAGCAAGGCTTGCGCATAGAATAAAATGCGTAATTCTTGTTAAAAACATTTCTGCTGCTGAGATCGAACAGAATAAAAGTTTATATTTATAAAATATTACAGATAATTGCCGTTTCCATTGCCTGTAACATTTTCCACATAAAATGCCTTGGATGGAAGTCTGCCCATAAAGCAGTACATCTCAGCCTAATGGTTCTGTTTTATCAAGTCTTGGAATGGTCTACCATGATGAATAACATGTACAGGTGGTATAAGTAATGAAGGGGTTTGAAAGACAAACATATCCCACTGTATATTACCATGCCTCTTAGCTCTTATCTGGCATGGATAGATGAACAGAACACATGCTTCTCCATCTTGATTTTCTGATTATGTGTTATACTACAGGAAATAAAACAGACTCTCCCTTCTTACAGAGAGAGCTGTTTTCCACAGCATTGGCTGTAAATTCAAAGAGTTATATCCATTTGCTGTAGATTTTCAGCTCTAAGACAAAAAGCTAATCAAAGCTGCAGGGCCGCAGGCAGGTAACCTCTGTGTGAACTAAAGAGAGGCAATATCATTTAATCACACTGTTTGGCACTTCCCTTCCTAGCCAGGGAAAAACATTATTTCTGACTACTACGAAAGAGAGGGAGAATTTGATTTTAATGGCGTATTAATATGCAATTTCACCCACTCCTTTTGTTTAGCTTTCACAGTATAATGCTCATTCTTTTCGCAGAGCTGTTTAACGTTTAACTGCCATCAGATTAGAGATAGTTTTTGTTTATTTATGATAGACATAAATATGTGTAATGATTTCATTATCTTGTTTACTGTTGATCAATGGGATTGGCGCTTCCACGCTCTAATCAGGAGCCATTCAGCTTCTAAGCTGTTTTAGTACTCAGAGTGCTTTGAACAGAAACCCCACAAGGCAGTCCCACTAAATGTACCTGCATATGCTATCACTGTTTATTTATTTTTTCAGAACGTGTGGTCATGTAGTACTTTTCAACAGTTCTTGATTAAATGTTTTTTTCCTTCTCGTTTGACATAAGTTGTTATTATCGCAGGTTGAGGAGGCACGTAAAACAGCTCAGTACTTGTGACAGATAAAGATCTCTCGAGTGTGAGGAGCCTTTATTTCATAGCTCTTACTTAGGTTTGACTCAGCATCCACTGGGACCTCATATTTTCCCCAGCCTTCAATACGGCTCCTCGGATTCACAAATTAAAAGCGGCGCAGGCTCCCACAGCTATTTTCAGCCCGCCAAACAGGGCCTAGTGGCACGCCACTTCCATCATCCCTCCTGCGAGACTTGCCGGCTCTTAACAAGAGCGCCCACCTCCCGTGACCTTGCACGATAAAATTAAAATTTCAGGTGTAAAGCCGCTATCCCTCCTCCACCCTTGCCTCTTCCTCTGGCTCCCCATTTCTCCGCAGCCCCCTACCCCTCCTATCCCTGCCTGAGGGTGGTAAAGACCCTTCTCCCCTCTCTCTCTCTATCTCTCTCACGCTCCCCCGTTCCTCTCTCCCTTTCTGCCTCTACCCCCTCTTTTCCTTGCTCTAACGCCCCTGCCACCCCCCTCCCCCATTGTGCCAAAATGAATCCCACGCTGGGCTCCACCTGCCCTGCAGTGACAGCACGTGGGGAGAGAGAAAATAAATAAAGAATTCTCCATAGAGCCACCCTGGCCCTCCTTTAATTTCATACTAGACCTCCCCTTCGCTATGCCGCCTCCCCTTCTGATCAGTGCTGCTGGAGTCAGTATGCAATTCACTCGGCCCTTATTGCTGCTTGCCGGTCGATTTTCCTTGCTGCATGCTCTTCAGTGGGGCTGAAAGCTCTCCATGTCTGATCAGTGCTTCCGTGCTCCTGCAAGGCACGCTGCCTCTTTACCCTAGTCTCAACCTCAGACAGAGTTACACGGACTGTCTGAAGTATACTATCAGCTAATGCTGCATTGTTTTCATCAACTCTCACAAAATTCTCACATTGAATCTCACATCAACTAGTAGGTGTTTATTATTTACAATACCTATAAACTGTTGTTTATCAAGCTAAATTGTATACCATATATTTCTTACATGTGGGTCTGTTTCTGTTATAACACTGTTTTGACAACCGCCTGCCTCCACTCATTTTATTTTATTGCTCATGGTGCACATCAGTTAAATGATGCTTGCCATTTACACCTACTATCTTTTTATCTATCGATTAAGATATTTCACTTTAACTGTAAGATAAAATTCTGAATTTTTCATGGCCTGCTCCAATACATGTATATAGCACGCTTTTAAACCCAACACCCTCAAAGACTCTTGCCCATAGGGTTGACATCACCAAAGTGCTTGCTTGGAGGAGGACCGGAGGGTTTGGGATGCCATTTGTGACAAGGCGCTCCCAAAAACCATGCTTCTTCTGCCTTAGGCCACTGAAGGCGGGTCCCGCCCAAGCTTCTCATGCCAGTAAAGGGTCGCAGTCTCCCTGCCAAAAATGTGAGCCAGCCACACAGGTGCTCTGGCCGTTCAGCCAAGCGTGTAATGCTGCGTGTAGCGGACTGCTCAGAGGAGAGGGAGGCGACTCCCTGGCCCACAGACAGAGGCTCACCCCCATCTGGCCTGTAATAAGCTGTCACAGGCAGGCCTCAGAGGGAGTGCAGGCCCACTGTGAGAGCAGAGTTCTTACAAGCAGCATCTGTTTGGTGGCTGGTGCCTGGCTGCGGGCCACGACCCCGTCGCTCCTGCTGGAGCAGGCATAATGCAATTTTCCATGACCCTCTGGGAGGAAGGCCAGTCTCGCTTCCTGTGCGGCTGTGTTCTTGTTGTTCCTCTTAAAGACTAACACCATTCTGCTCATAAAAAGGCATGCCCTCGGGATGCTAGACTGCACTGGGACCAGGCGCATGCTGGTCACTCGACAAACCTTGTCAGGCTGCTATAACCTCATATTATGGAGAAATAACTCCTCTGTAACTGTTTTAGGATGTTACATCTACCAATATGTCTAGACTGTTGTAATTTCTCAGTGGCTGCAGTATTATTTCCATTCGTTCTGTTAGTACCTCATCACTGTTATCAGGTATGTTGGTCAAAGTTCATTTTTAAGTAGAACTTTTGTCAAAGAACAGAAGATTTGTGATTTGTGCCACCCTGTGCCTTGCTGTACTCTGTAACAGTCTGGTGACATCTGCTTTTGTTGCCTGGAGTTCGGGATCTGCTATGTCAACCAATGAATCTCCCTGGGAAGCCAGAAGCACTATCAACCATCTCTCAGGGACTCAGATATTACAGCTCCTTCTCTGACAGACGGTTCAGAGTGGACTGGTTGAACCCAACACTCCAGCCTTGTTTATGCCCTGTTTAAGTCTTGAATAAATCAAGGCAAATTGCTATGGATGGCACTTGCTGCAGACACGAGTGCATAAATCCAATATCTTCTGAAAAAGCTAGGAATGAATTTTATCTCCAATGGAGTAACCTTTCCTGTCCCCCATCTAGAGCCTTTAGAATGCATTTGGCATATTTTTAGGTGCAAATACCGTCCCCTCCCTCCATGTCTCTAAAGCAGAACGTGCATCCACGAATGCACAACATTCAAATCTCATCGGAGAAAATGGCGGTGATTTTTTTTCTCCTTTTTGTGCAGCACTGAATCACTCAGCATGCCCTAGAAATAGAAATGAAATGGTCTCAGGGAGATGTGTTTTTCTTCTGGGCTCCCTATTCTGACAAATCAATTCTGGCTAATGGTTTTAAAAATCAAATGGTAACCTTTCCCCTGTACAGGAAACTGACCTCATCGTTCTATTTCGCACATGGACCTCGTAAGTCGCACCTCTTTATACAGGAGAGCAAAACCTGTTGCTCAAGGGGATGTGTGCTAACAGTTACTGGATATGTCAAAACAGAAGCCCATTTCCTGTGGAGAAAATGAGAGACATGACAAGGACAAGGATGAGAGAAAGTGCGTCTTCTGAATGTTCAGTGTCTACTTGCAGGTGCATGTCCAATGGAAAGAAAGAAAGGTAGAGCATGAATGAGAAAGCAGTAATTTCTGAATATATGAGAATTCTGATGAAAGGATGATAATGAAAGAAACATCAAAACATCAGCAGCAAAAAGAAGAAAGTAAATAAAATAAAATTACATCTAAATTAAAGCAGCTACATTTGAAAAATGTCAGCATAATGAGGCTATTCATCAGTTCCTAGAGAACATGCTGTACAGCATATATGAAATGTGATCAGCATATAATGTATTGTTCTGTTGTTTGCAGCAAAGTTTGACAGTGATTTGTCTCCTTAGCCTAGTCTTGCCCATAACTGTTATCTCCATGTCATTGGAGCTTACTGGGTGTAGTGATTATTAGTACCTTTTTAGACATGTAGTGATAGACAAAATTCAGAGTTCAGTTTGATATGACGCAGTGGTGTCTCGATTCGAGTGGCTCAAATTGTGCATGATTTTAATATAGTAATGATTCTGATTTCAGTTGTTTGTGAGAGTGCAGTTATTGAAAGCTGTGCTTTCAAAACAACAGTGTCTTGATTCGATGCATTTTTCAATACAGCAATAATGAGTGCCTTGTTGTAATATATAAATGTTTACCTTTTTTGAGCGTTCAACATTATATAAATAAACACTTGAAACAAAAGCTATGCTTTGTAATGTCCCACTCTAATGCTTTAACACACTAATTACATGATACAATAATACAATTTGAGTGCAATTTGATATGATGTATTACTTCCCTAGACCCTGTATTTAAATGATTCCTGATAACAAGTTTCTTGTGATCTAAATGTGCCTGGCTGCAGTGTCTTATGTGCTTGGTGTAATAATTTCACTAAAATGCTGTTGATGCCCAATGTTTTTAATGGAGTTGCTTTCGGTCTTTAATGACAGCTTGTTGAGTTTTTCTTTAGTGTTACATAATTGGTCAGGAAAGCCTATAATTATTGATAAAAGCATAATTATGCATGCATAAAGGATATAGGAACTGTTTATATAATTCAGCAGGATGTAGTGTTTTAATACATGTCGCACTATAATGCATTTTGTTAATACATGATAAGAGGTTGATATCTACTCCATAACATCACATCAAAATATGTGTATGTACGCACTGTTTCTTTGAGTGAGGTTGCTGCCTCAGCTGCATTTTTGTTGTTGATATATTTTTTTTTGTTTGTTTTTGTTTTTTTGTCCATGTCATGCTGTTGGTTTGGATGTAGTGGATTTAGATGTGGTTGTGCTTGAGCAGGCTGCAGAGCTACACTGAATGTGAGCAGGGCAGACGCTGAGCGGCCTCTCCTCTCTCTAAACACCCAGATTGACAGGCCAGGAGATGTCTAATAAAGCATGAATCCTCCTGGAGCAGCAGCTCACACTTATATGATCCCTCTCTCTCTCACTGGTCCGGGGCTCTCTCTCTCTCTCTCTCTCATGCATACATACAGACCCCTGCCAGATTGCCAGAATCAAGTTTCCTTGTTTTGTGTTTTGTCCGGTTAGTTCAGCTGTGTGAATCTCTTTTGTTCCTAGTGTTTGTTTGTTTATTTATTTGTTTGTTTCCCAACCCCATTTGAAAAGGATCCAGAGCTGGTGCGGAACATCTGCCGCTGGGTCCGACAAGCTGTCAAGATCCCTTTCTTTGCCAAGCTGACCCCCAATGTCACCAACATTGTGGACATTGCCAAAGCTGCGCACGAAGGTAGCTGACTCCTTCATGCTTTTCATACTCTTCACTTTCTACTATTTTAACTATTACAGATCAATAATTGTGGTGATTATCAGCAAATTTTGCATTTAGATCACAAAGGTCAAGTGTTATTACGGACATTAGCGGCACTTGTGTGTGGTGTGGACAATTAGCATTGGCACGTTCGGGCCAGTGTTCAGACGTGAGCAGCGTAATGGAATGGCTTGGCAGTGTGAGGGCTCAGTAGCAGCTCGGCCGAGGGCCCACTGTGCCCTGTCTGCGTTAGCCCTGCAGCTTTTTTCTAGTCCAGATTTTGCTTCCCGCTCCCCCTCTACCCCCCCTGCCATGGCTAATGTCTGATCCCCGTGGGTGTAGGTGGTGCAGATGGCGTCACTGCCACCAACACGGTCTCGGGGCTGATGGGACTGAAGGCAGACGGCTCTCCCTGGCCTGGCATCGGCCGAGACAAGCGCACCACATATGGCGGCGTGTCTGGTAAGTGTCACCCAACTCACTGGATCCGTTCCCTTTTCCTCAGGGGCGACACAGCCAGACCGTGTGCGTGTGCAAATCTATTATTTGCCTCTGTTTTTGTGGGAGTGAGTGTGCGTGTGTGTGGGCACATGTGTCAATTCACTTCCTACTTGTAAAAGTGTGTGTGTGTGTGCATCGTTAGAAGGGTTCTTGCTGTGGGATAAATGCAGTAGCTCCACTCTATTGTGTGTGTGTGTGTGTGTGGCTGAGCAGTGCTGCTGGTCAGTGGCTCTAATAGAAGTGACAGATGGAGTCGAATGAGGCTGAGAGTTCTGCTAATGCTGCCTCTCTGTGTGTTTTTTTTCTTCTAGATGAAACAGTACAGACTCTATAGAAAATGACAGGATGTCTTGCCAGAGTAGATTTTATAGGGCGCCTGAGCAAGGCATAATTTCAGTGGCGTAAAACGGCTTTGAATGCACTTCTTACTGAGAGTGTGTTCTGTTGCAATTTAAAAACCAGTTGGGAACCCTCAGGGCCTTCTACTCCTTCAGAGAAGACCTAATGATTTCTGTAAAATAAAAGAGGTTGTCATTTTTTTTATTTAATATAATCATCATGCTTATTGCATTTTTAAACTCTAAAAGCATTGTAGCTGAGAGAAAATTGCCCAATCAGGTTTTTTTTCTGTATTACAGCCAAGTGAGCACTGTTATTGGTTAGGCTTTCAAGAGCTGAACTTAAGGTCTATTGTGGCAGATTAACCACTATCACTGTTAGGAACTGGCAGTGGAATCAACCAGTCACATTTTAATTTCTAGTGGGTGGGACCAATTTCCTGTGAGAAAAACTAAGCCTTCTGGAAGCCCTGTATATGTTACTGTCTGCAAATTCACATCCATAGCCAAACCAGTGGGTTTCACCTGGTTGTCAGAGAGCAGCAGCAGCCTAATGTCAAAGTTCTTTACTGAAGGAGTCACTGTTACGTAGAAGGTATGTTAATACGTCTGAACAAAGCTCCACGTAAAACACAATGTCTTTTACAAACTTCAGATGTCAATGTTTCATCTAGAATGGCGAAAACATGTTGATGTTGATTACTGTTAGCTTAGTACTAACACTCTACTACAATCACAAAGGGGCGTTATTCCTACAGGTGCATTTTCTTCTGCTTGGAGCACGCCAGTGCGAAGTGTTGTGCCTGATTTCAAAGAGAGTTTCTTTTTTTTAAATTATTTTAATAAGATAGACTCTTTACTAGTTTTACTGTTGTATTTAAGTTCTGGATATCAATTGAATAATTCAAGAGATTTTTTTTAGGCTGTAATTCCTTCAGCTGCAGCACCAGTGACTGCACTCTTCTGGCTATAGTGATGATTACATTCATTGCACAGACTTGAAAGACAGATGGAGGCGATGCTGCAGGTAGGTCTAATGTCTCAGGGATTGTAGTTCTTGAAGATATTCCCAGATAGTCATCATCTCCTCAAGTGTTATCATTTGAATATTGCCTCTTGTAAGTGTGCAGTAAGGACTTTTTTTGGAAAAAAGCGCATTTCAATCTTGGGCGATGTGCTTCAATGGCAGGCCATGAAATAAAGGTACTCTGGTAGCCATGGGATATTGACATTGTCTGCGGAAGCACGGCTCTTCATAAAGACATTAGACAAATGTGTTTCGAAAGAAGGCCCTTTTCCCTCTGCTGCACTACAGGGAAGGTAGCTGATGCATTTTATATTGATGTGCTTCTGTGTGTTACTCATTTGACATTTGATGAATTTAAAGTATTCAGGTGACTGCCATTCCTCTACAGACCTTTTTACTGTATGTTACATTTTACATAGATTAAAATATGATTTTACCTTAAACATCCATTAGGGTTAAAGTGATACTCGCTCATATTCAGATTTTTGGAATTGTGTTCCATGATGTAAAACCAGTTTGGTGACAGATAAATGTGTGCAATTATTCGAATATGATAGTTTTCTAGTCCTGTACAGTTGAATAAACTTCAGATATGTCCAAAATGAGGAACAGAGCTTGTTATTGTAGATAAAATAACAATTTTAATATGAATAATGATTCCAAACTGATAACAAACATTTTATAACTCTGTGGATTTATCTGTGAAAATTCCACTGACAAAAAGCACTTATTTTGTTTTGAAGTTGCTTGTTTTATATTACAATGAACACATATCTATAATATTAGTAAAATAGCTGACTTCTGAGGATTTTAATTGTCTCAACTTTTTATCTGTTTAATTGAAACAATTGTTTAAATTTTGAGCATATAAAATCATATTGGAAAACATTACACACACACACACACACACACACATTTTCTAATCCGCTTCTCCCTCAGGGTCCTGGGGGGGTGCTGGAGCCTATCCCAGCTGTCATCGGGCGGAAGGCAGGATAAACCCTGGACAGATCGCCAGTCCATCGCAGGGCTTGGCAAACATTATTGATTATTGATTTTGTAGCTGCTAAAAATCAGCATCAGTGACACAGATTTTGTATCAGCCAGCCCTGTTTTCTATAATATTTACATTGGCATTGTGATGCTTTGAGTTGTTCTCGTCAAGGTAGGTTTTTGGATGTTGTTTGCTGAAGTGTAAGAAGGCAGATTGCCGGCTCTTGTCTCCTCTGAGTTGGAGTCAAAGTGCTTCATCAGAGGGCAGCATGCACTGCTGTCCATCCAGTGGTATGCTCCAGACCCATCCTCAATAATTCATGTGCATGCAGTTGTTCTCCCTCCCTCTGCTCTGGCTTGGTGCTGTATGGCTGCACTGCTGCATAGTTAATGCCATTTATGAGGCAGGTCTTCGTTCATTGTGTTTGCATGTCTTTTGTGGGTTTGCTTTTGTGTGTGTGTGCTTGTATGTGCCTGGACAAACTGATGAAGGCTGTTGTAGGGGTGTGTGTATCTTCCCTCCACTGTCCCGTCCTCCCTCCTTTACTGTCCATACAGGCCCACAGTGGCAGGGACGGCTGGAAGGTGGAACAGGATTGGGGAGGAAGAACGTGGGCCTGCAAGACAGGAGAGGCATTAAAAATTAATGGAGAAACTATTGCAGCAGTATTTTATGTAAGCAAAACTACTCAATGTCATCTTTTCCCCATTTAAGCTGTGGCTGGCGGGCTCGATGACATCCCCCAGGAGTTGTGCTGCCCTGAGCTTACAGGGGCTTCTGCTGCTCCACCAGCCTAGCATTCATCTTCTCCCCCTCTCACAGCAGCTCCCGGGCCTCCACCACAACTGCTTCATACTGCAGCCCGTGCACATACGCACTCATACCGCGCCACACTGCATCAGCCCATGATTCATAACGGCTACAGTGTACGGTATTTCATTTAATGACAAAACTATGATGAGTCACTTTGAACTCTGTAATTGTATATCCCTCTGCTGTGTACTGTAAATATATGCACATGTTGGAGGCTGGGCTTTTGCTTTGAGGCTTAGACAATTTCATCCCTTGCGTAAACAAATAAGGTACCTGGAATTTGTTTTGTTTACTGTTATTATATCCTTAGTATCTCTATGCATAATGTGAAGTATAGGGATTTTTGCTTGACTCTGGCTGTAGGGTAAAGACCTGCTACTTGCACATTATTTCCAAAGTGAAAAAGAGGGTTCTTATCTTCACTGATTGTAGCTATTTGCGTATGTTACAGGTAGCAAGAGGCTGTACAACACATACAGCCTCCTACTGCAGCGCACATAGTCTTGGTTTGCATTTGCCATATACAAAATCTGCCTCAAACCACTACAGACCTGTGTATATGTGTTTGACCTGTTTAGCTCTCTACAGGAGGATGGGGAAACATGAAGAGTTTGATGTATGAATATTTGGAATGTCCACCTGAGATTTTCCACATATTTTTGTCTTTTACAAAAATTTAGCTTTGATTTAAAGTTATGGCTGGCCCAAATTATGTGAATCAAAGAGTATTCGCTGTTGGTATTAATCTCTCTGTTTAGAGTTTGGTAGATTTGTCTTTTTTTAAGCCACAAACATTTTAGCCTGAACATCATTTGCAGAGGCCTTTAGGTAGAGCAGTTATTGTTAATTAATGGAAAATGTTAAAAATACATAAATAATAGCCAGTCTGGTTTAGAATACATTTTAATTCCAGACATCTGTGACCAATGCAACAAACTGCGCCACTTTCCACATGAGCATTGAAGCTCAAAGGGCAGAGGACCCTGAGAGATTACAAGTTGGGAAGTACTTTAAATGATCAGATGATGAGAAAGATGCTCAGTGCAAAATCCACACTGCCTCCAACTCAGCAGAAAGTGTGTGACTTGATGTGTTAACAAATGTGGCAGGTTGGAAGGGTTTAGTGGACATTAGAGGTGTATATATATATATATATATATATACCATCAGATAGACAACTGAAAAATGGTTTAAATATTGTTGTTTTTAAAGGTGGTTTTGAGAAGGAGAACTCAGGTACTTGTTCTGAAATATCAGTGAGTATTCAAAGCCTGCAAAATGCTGTTCAGGCCAGTCCTATTTAAAATGTAACAAATAGATTTGCTTCTGGTTACTGAGGAATGCATACTGAAATGGAAAGAACCCTTGGAAAACAGCAATACAAAATTTGTGAAAATACCCCCAGAAATTGGAATGCTTGTGGAAATACCCCAGAGAAATAAGAATACAAACTGTGTGTGTGTGTGTTTAGGGAGGAAGTCATGGCTCATGCAGGTTGGTATGTCTCTGAGATCAAGGCTGTATGAGGTTTGATCTGACAAGCATCTCCAGCACACTCTCTCGCATACACACAAATCTTACATTTATGGTTACTGCTTCTCCAATGCAGTCTGACACACTACAGTGTCAGGTAGATCCGTATACATGGTTTGGTTTTATTGTCTGAGTGTTTGGCGTAGACTGTGAAGAAAGTTGGCATGTAACTTTGATCCTGACAAAGCTGCTGAAGTAGACGCTCACAAGAAATGGAAATATTTCAGTTCTTCAGCTGTGTTTTATCAGTGGATCACTTGCATATCTCAGTGGCCACTACTTTGTCAAACCAGAGGAAAATCCTTATAGCTGTAATCTTGGCCCCACTGTTTGGTGCCAATGTATCATTAAAAACTACTAATGATATACATACCCACCTGAACAAACATGAATGGCCTATTCCTCTACCATTGTAATTGCAGTAAAGCATATTTTTTACCTATGAGCTTTGACAAAAATGAGTTTAAAAAAATACAAAGGTGTAAAGTAGAGGAGAGGTGAACCGGTCATGAATTGTTATGGTGGATTCTGATTTCAATTTTTTTCAGCCAATTTGGCTGGTGGAAATTTTTTATTTTTGTTATTCGTTTGTTTACATATTTGTTTGTGTTTTCATAATAGGCTAAGCTTACACTGTGTGTGAGCTAAAATGCATGACACACTAGTATCTGTATCTCTTATTAACAAAATTGGCAACGTGGCAAGATTAACTTTTTGATGGGCCAAATTGGCATTTTGACTCTGAAGTATATAAATCTCTATGTATAGTTCCTAATTTAATGGACATAAGTGTGAATGTGCCTAAAGGGTCACCTGTGGGCTCTTTGTAATCTAGCGCGTCTTTGTTTTGTTTGCTGTGAATGAGGGGCTTGTGGGCTTGAACTCTGGTAGACCATTAATGGTTGAGCTGCTCTGAGAAGTGTGTGTTTCTGTGGGTGTGTGTGTGTGTATGAGCTGGCCTTCATTAGAGTGCAGTGCCATGGACTGGGTGGTGTCAGAGCCCCTCTGAGAGCTACAGGATGTGGGCATGTATGCTGCCGCATAACCACAGCCCATCTTTGGAGAGGGAGTGGGAGAGAGAAAGAAAGAAAAATGGGGGGTAACATAAATGCACCACTCAAGTGTTCCTGTGAGCATGCCCAGGAGAGATCTTTACGGTATAAGTCATGTCCCTCTACCTTTTTTTGTCTTTTTTTTTTTTTTTTTACTTTTTTTCCGTTTATTGATCACATTTCATCCTTTTTCTCCCTCTCTCCATTTTGGCTTTGTGCTTTAATCTGTGGAGAGTGCAGAGCAGTGCAGCAGTGCAGGAGCCTGAGGCTGGGGCTCCAGAGGCTGATGTTACTGCCCCCTCCTCTAAGGTGGTAATGGGGTTGTATTTGTGCACATCAAGCATGGTGATTGTCCTTGTGCAGGTAAGAGAAGCATATAGCGCTCTAATGATAGTGGGGGAGAGGGTTTGTCTACAAGCACAGTTCAGCACCGTCTGAATGCTTCTGCAGCTCACTACCTCATTCACCCAGCCCTGTCTCATACTCTGTATTATGGCAGACTACATGAGCAGGAGCACTGATGCACTCCCCTGCATTCATAGGAGGAAGAGGAGAAGGAGAGAGCTGAGGTGCTACAGGCACGGCAAACAGCACTGCTCTTTATTGTCAGCGGCCTCCTTTCTCAAGTCATAAAGGCAGCCTGTGTATCGAGTACAGGGTCTTTTTCACATTTGCATTTTTATTTACCTAGCACAGTCTCTCCCCCTCTCCTGCTCCCTCTGTGTGGTGCAAGGCTGGTCAGAGAGGAAGGAAGATGTGTAGCAGGAGTCCAGGATGCAAGGGGGCTCATGGCTGTTTAATTTAGAGCTACATGTTTGAGTAATCGGCGCGGCGGTCTGCCGTGTTAGACAGCACGGTACAGTAGGCCTGATTAATTAAAACTGCCTCACCGAGGACGGACTTCTCAGTGCTGTCAAGATTTCAATTTTATGTTAAATATTTTCTAAAGGCCAGATCCTTAAATCTCTTGGGCCGGTAGCAGGCAGTGAGCTGTGAATGTAAGCATAGGCTAACTGCTAATGATAAGAACACAGGGCAAGATGAGGTGCCTGTAATACAGTCATTGGATTAGGCTATCAATCACTGCAGTCTTCAGGGACGTGGCAGAGGAGACAAAACACAAAGAGAAATTAGGAAATTAGGGGGGCAGAAACATGACTGGAATATTTTTATTGCTTTTCTTTCTCCTTCTCAGTAACCCCCATATCTCACTTGCTGTTCTTTTATTTTCTGCTCAGGCTGGATATCTTAGAAGTTACAGTGCTGAAATTCAAAACTGCAGTCCACAGGAAACAGCTCTGCTGATGAAAACATGGGCAGCTTTGATTCTTTTTTTTTTAAGTTACATCAATCTTTTCTGGAATTTTCAAATCATTATTATTCCACTTTTGCTTTTTTGCTGATTACCAAGCATTAAGAGATATCTAATGTACCAAACAAATGTGAAACCCCCAAGCAAAAATCCAAAAATATGTGGAGAGACACTTCAGCCACCCCCTGATGTTGTGACATTTATTTATTTATTTATTTTCATTTTAATTGATGCATGATGTGGATCATTTTCTACTTTTAAGTGTTAGCATTCAATTAAAGGGATATTGTTGTCAGGAATAGTTAATGGTGATCAGAGATGACACAGTGACCAGAGATGTGTGATTAATATTTTAAAGAGTCTCAAGAAGACATCAAACTGGTCTCCAAAAATATGAAAAATGTGGTGCCAACATAGAGGTTAACCGTAGCAGTGCAGGACATGACAAATGTTCAGTGCAAAAAACAAACAATAATTTAGTGAGGACAGAGTCCAAAGATGTCATCACAAAAAAGACATATAATCTAAGAAAACCATGGAAAAACAAACAATGCTCAGAATTACACATACTACAAACATAATGCTTTACAATGACTGTCACATTGATTGGGATGGGGTATTTATAGGCTGTGGTGATTACAATGATTAGAATCAGGTGCATTCAGTATTCCAGAAGGATGGAGTGGGGTGAAGTTGACACAGGTGTGGCTATGACTGGTGTGACAGTAGGTGTGGTTATGGTAGGTATTATAGTATTTTGTCTCTACAGGCATGACTTCTAATGTGACATTATGTCCTGATAGGCAGTCCCCCAGAATTGGCAGTCAGCATACGATCCTGAATGTTCTCCCCCTATATTCGCAACCTCTTCTCAGGCCTGTAATTCTCCAACTTAATTAGACATTGGATAGAGACACTACTTCTGGAAGAGTTAAGAAGAGATTTTTCCACTTCATTTTATGCCAGAGCCCAGTCCACGGTTAGAGCTGATGGCAGCTCAAGAAAGGGTTCTGCCCTCTGCAGTAGACCAAGGTCTACCAGCTTTAAAAGAGACAAAGGAAAGAAAGTTTAGAAACAAAGAAAAGAAAGAAAGATTATGCTAAACTGAGACCACACTTCTTTACTGCTGAATCGCTCGTTTACTGACGAGACCTTGGAATCCAGTGGTGTACTCCTTTGCTAGTAATTAAGGGACGCTTGAAACAGAGTATATCCAGAGTATGAGGACAATAGTGAGTAGGCCATACTCTGCCCTGGGTAGAAATCTATACCAGTCCTTTATCCTATCCATGCAGTAACTCTCAACCTAGCCACTGGACTGAAGGTGATGCCCAGAGACTCACAGTGACAATCTCACCACAAATGCTCTCTACACTTCAGTTGTGGCCTGGGTCTTAGTCAGAGACAGTGTCCTCTAGCAGCCCAAAGCTGCAGAAAACATAACAGAACAAGGCCTCAGCAGTCTGGAAGGTAGTAGATCGGAATGATGGCAGGCCAAAAAACTCTCCACTTCTAGAAAAGTGAGAGTAATTTCCTCTGAGACTAGGAGCTCTATAGCAAAGTAGACAGAGATGTGCACCCAGATGATATGACTGGGTAGTGTTACTATAGGGCCAGCAGGATGGTGATGTAGCACATTGGCTTGCACATGGGCTGAACATGATTGTAGTGTGCCTGGATGATGGAGCAATGTAATTGGATGTCGTAGATGATTGACAAGTATTTGACGTGTAAAAGGCGTTTACTGCCATTTTGGGAAAATAACTGACACAACTAGAGAGGATTAGTACCTTTAAAAGACTTGAAAATATGTTGGTAAAGTTGGATTCATATGGCATTTCTGGAATGGTCCTGGACCTTGAGTGGTGCCTTGTTGAACTTAGTTAATGTAGTTAGTTAGTAGGTAGTTGTAGGTAGTTAATGTGCCTCATGAAGGACAACACATCAGTCTCAGTGTTCTGCAACCTGGTTAGTAAGAGATGGATCATTTGAACCAAGTGAAGAACAGTACTGACCTGGCGAGGGGTTTTCTGATGTATTCTAGATCTGTATAAAATAATGAAAGGATGTTCCCTCCACTCCACCAGTACTAGCTTGATTGCAAGTAGTTCTCTGTTCTCTGTGTCATAGCTTCTCTCTGCTGCTGACAGCTTCTTTGACTTTGCTTGGTTTCCCTGATGTTGGGATATCATATCACCATCACTGCGACAGTGGAGTGTAGGGATTGATACTGAAGTGAACTGCCTTTTCAGATATATGTCTCACTGGCAGCCAGTGTCCAGTTGTGTGGGGAATCTTTTATGTGAGGGCGGATAATATGGAGCTTTCGTTTTTTATAAACCATCAGTAGAAGTCTGCTACTTTTTTTGAAGTTTAAAAAAAAAACAAGTGACTTGGGCTGGAACATACCAGCACCACCTGTAATTTAAGATCCTATTTGAACTAAGGACTGAGGAAAGATACTGAGAACTGGTAAAACTGGTGCTTCTTAGCCTCATTGTAGAGCAGGGGTGTCAAACTCATTTTCACAGAGGGCCACATCAGCATAATGGTTGCCCTCAAAGGGCCAGATGTAACTGTAAAACAGTATAAATGTAACTAAATGTAACCAAATGTAATGTAGAATAAATATAAGTAGTCCTTAATGTTAAATAAATCTGAATTTATTTACTTATTCAACTTATAAATATTTGCATAGATGTAAAAATATGCTTGCTTGTTGCTCTGTTAACATAACATAAATCCTGTTAATTTGTCAGATTAAGAAACTCATATTACTCCATCAATCAACGATCAAACTATCCAAGTGAATAAAGAAAAATATCATCAAACACAAGTTATGACATTAACTAACTCAAAACTTTGTCACAGTTGAAAGGGGCAGAATAACAATACAACCAACAACTGCGAGCGGCTAAGAACATGTGTAAGAGATGTGGCATTTTACAAAAAACAAATGGCTGCACACATCCTTGCAGAGGTCATACATACACTTAATGACAGATGGTTTGATTACAGTAAACATTTGTCTGCAAAAAACACATAAACCTGTGTAAACACTAAATACACTGCTACACATATAAACTAGTATATGTAATAAACAGGGTTTATTTATTTACCTGCTCACAGACCTTCAGCATACACTGCCTCAAAAATGCACCCTCTGAAAAAGACTTAGACGTGCGAGCGATTTCTTCAGCTACAATAAAGCTAGCTTTCACAGCTGCGTCGTTTTGGGCCGTAGCTCTTGTGAACATATTCTGCTGCGATTGCAGTTTGCCTTTTAATTCTTGTACAATTTGTTGCTTTTCTTGAAGGCTAACTTTGGCATACTTAGCTCCGTGTTTGGTATCAAAGTGCCGACGTAAATTGTACTCCTTGACAACAGCCACCGCCTCATAACACAAAAGACATACCGGTTTTTCTCCTTGAAGCACAAACATGTATTCACCTTACCATCTCTCTTGAAACTGTCTTCCATCAGCATCCTGGACATTTTGGGATCAATATTTGTAGCTATTTCTTAATTCCACTTGTTGAAAAAAAAACGCATTGAAGAGTACACACTGTAATCTAGTGGCTTAATGCCTTCGCTTCACGGGTAGCATAATAGGCATGATTTTGACATTGTGGGAAATGTAGTTTACGGTGAATGCATGCTTTAGAATTAGTGGCGGAATAATTAATAAATAAGTCTAAAAGCATGCATTGACCATAAACTCCATTTCTCACAATTCATGCTGATTATGTTACCGGTGAAGCGACGGCATTAAGAAACTAGATTGCAGTCAATCAGATCTTTTAAGCTCTTGCGGGCCACATCAAATGACACGGCAGGCCACATTTGGCCCGCGGGCCTTGAGTTTGACACGTGTTGTAGAGTTTATGTTAAGGTAGTGTAGTAGATAATATAGGGATAATGTGAGAGGGAGAGTGAATCATATTGTCTGAACAACTACAAACCGAAAGTCTGAAACACTAAGGGTGCATTAAGTGGTCTAAAAGGATTCACCAGATGGCTAAAGGGTGTTCCACATGTGATCTTCCCAGTGATGTTGAACACACCACACAGTTTGCTGTGTATTTTTGTTCTGTACAGCTTTCCCACATTGACACGAAAGATAGCAAACGTGAGAAGATCTCTTCACCACGGTATTTTCATATGAGTATTGTCTTCTCTATCACCTTGCTAAGCACCCTGGAATAATGAATGCTTCTTTGAAGTCATCAGTGGACAACAACAACTGCACCTTGGTGAGATGTCTGAAGCACTGAAGCAGAATGCTTTAGAAGGTCTCATACTTTAAGCGCCATTCTTGTGTCACAAAAAGCACACCGCCTGGGAGGAGATGATGTCTGAGTTTGGGGAGTTGGGAGATCCAGCAGGGCAGTTAGATGAAAAACTTGCTCTTATTGTTCTGCTTAAAGTTGTTGAATACCTGCTTGTCAGTTTTCAGAGTCTTTGACTGCATCCATTATTGGTTTCTGTAACCATGCAGAACATGGAGACATATGTTGGATGCAAATGCACAGAGTTTAATGTACACAGTGAACAGAAAAGTACACAGATCATAAACCAAGAACAACACACACTTTGTGTGAATTGCACACACAAAGGCAGGGGCAGAACTTTGCACTGATTGTCAGGTGGTATTTATAGTTCATGGTGATTACAGTGATTGGAATCAGGTGCGTTCAGTATGCTAGTGAGGTGAAGCAGGTGTGGTTGTGGTGGATGTGAAACTAACTCAAGTAAAAAAAAAAAGAGTGAAGTAAGACACTTTCATTCAAATGATGCATTTTATTCTGAACCAGCAACAAAGTGCAGTGCTACCCCACCGCACACACACTCCATCTGTTGACTCCTGAGTTTCTTCTTTCCTGTGTTTTCAGATATATTTTCTCTGTCAGCTGCACTGCTCTCACTGCTGCAGTGAGTATCATAAGATGTGGGTTTGCAAGAATTAATTAGTATATAGAGCTGTGTAAAAGGCTTCATCAAATGCATTATAATTAGATTAATATTAAATAAGAGGAAAATTTACATGGCACCTCAAGTAAAAAAGTGATTATGGAGTAATTTAGGCATTAATTATGCTGCATATTAGAGCTATTTTGTCCATGATTGGAATGATTTTTTTTTTCTGCCTGTTATCCACAGAAATGGTCAAAAGCCACTGCAAATTAGCTTGCAGAATTGCAGTCTATATATGGATGCAAACCAGTACCAGGAGTGAATTTTTTCAAAATATCTATTTACTATTCTGTTTCTTATATCATTACACAAGATTACTTGCAATGTCTACTGTTCTTCGGCTTCAAACCAACTTCACAACGTCAATATTTCAAGATATAAATCAATATCTATTAAATGAAGAACGATTCAGCTTGAAATATGTACCGTTTTTCCTTTTCTGACCTCAAACTCTTGACTCTTTCCTGCAGCAGCTCCTCTTGAAGTCTGTTTCATTCGCAGCAAATCACCAAAGTGATAATGAAAACAATGCTAAAAAATGAATGCAGTTAGTAAACGTGCACTGGGAGCTAAAGGGGTAGTGTGTCAGCTACTGTTCAAGAATCAGAAATATTCATTGCCATCACAGCTTACCCATATTTTATATTTCATGCTCATTCTACTATAACGTGTTTTTTACAATGCGCTGCACACCATTGTAAGCACATGGGCCATAATTTATTGATGCAATACAGCCTTGCTACCTTTTCACATGCTCCAATTTTTTTTTATTCCAGCATAACGGGCTGGCAGAATGAAACTGAAGGCCCTTTTGTGAGCCTGTGCTGAAAGACTCAGAAATCAACTTGACCATTTTATACAAGAGCATGTTAGTGCTTCGAGCATAGTCTTCTCCTGTGTCTGCCAACAAGAGGCAATATTTTGCTTAAATCTTACAAAGCTTTTCCCTCCGTGCACATCTTGTGTATTTTGGCCTATGCAGCATGGTAGATTAGTGATTTATCTGTACATTTGCATCCAGCACAAGCTATATTTCTGTATTACATGCAAATAGGAGTGAGTGTGTGAGCTGTGGGGAGTGCCCGGCCTGCCCTGACCCACTGTGGGAGCACAGGGACGAAAGCTAATGCTGACAGAGAGAGAAGAGATGGCTACAAAGGCGCTCACAGCTCAGCACGCACTGGGTAGACACAGAGCACTGTGGCCTTTGCGGACCCTGAATAGCAAGCATGTGGATCAGAATGCTGAATTATGCATCTTTCTCGGCCCACCAGATAGGCATCACTGAGAGCGGAACCTGAGGCCGCTTTACCCACCACAGAGAAAAGGGCAGTGATGCAGACATTTCCATTCAGTAACAGTTACTTTTGTATTTAACTGATTCTTCCAATTAATGGATTAGGACAGTCTTACCTGTCTAGCTTTTGTAATTTTGAAAAGTATTACTTTGAAAAAGTGAAACTTTTTAATATGTTGGCATTAGTATATATATGAACAGCATCTCAGGAGAATTTGATCATTCTGCAGTGAAAAAACAGTACTGCTTGCTTTTTTATACAAATTCTATTATGTCGCTTTGTTTTATCGGATAATTGTTTAAATGTAATGCCATCGCACCATCAAAGGGAAAAGGTGAACTGATGACATTTTCCTAAATGTCAGAATTATCTTTACACTTTTGTTACATTACATTAAAATGAGCAAAAGCATTCACCATGTTTCATCTGAATTATTTTAACCTGAAATTGGTTATTCAAATAAATTGCTTATTATATTAATGTGACTGTCAAGACAGAAAGCTGATAGCACTGTCAAAGTGAATACGGCTTTGTGTGGCCACCTATAGGCTGAAAGACATAAAGGCCCTGACACTTTGCAAAGAGATCTGAAGGATGTAATGCATGATCTTATTTATTGCAAATGCACAGGATGCCAAGGCTCATTCATGTGCTCCATGTATATCAGCCATTAGTTATTAACGCAATATGCTAATGATGGGTGTGCATGTTTGACTTTTCCTCTCTGCCCTAGAGCCGATCCTTTCATCTTTATTTTCATCCTCCTTTTTTCACTGCCCTTTCTCATTCCCCTCACACATGTTGCCATGTATCTGGATCACTTACTAAAGCACAGATTTGTTAATAGTATGAGCCGTACTAGTGTGTTCCTTTTGTATCTTCCACTTGCCTCAATTACCATTCCCAGCACCACAACATGCAGTGTGGAGGGGCTAGTAGTGTTCATTATGATCCTGCAGGTCAGGTCTGAGAGGATTTCCCTAATTGCCTTTCCCTGGATGTGCTTTTTTATTTTACCTATTCGTTTGATGATTCCAAATTCCAGGCCCCCATGTACTGTCTGATTCCTGCGTACATCTCACTGCGCTTGGAATTATTCATTAAAATAGCAGGTGTTACGTGCACAGCTTGCCTGAGTGCCTCATGCTGATTGACCTGGTTGTAGAAGAGAGGGGAGATGAATGCCTACTACATATGACTATGTCTTCCCCAAGCCCGAGAGATGATCAGAGCTCAACTACAAACCTGAAATCAGGGAACAGTTACAGTTTAAATTCTGACCTGAAATCAGGAGACAGTTACAGCATAAATACTGACCTGGGATAAAGACAAAGTTAGAGCTTAAATACTGACCAGAGATAAAGACAAAGTTAGAGCTTAAATACTAACTTGAGATCAGGAGATAGTTACAGCTTAAATACTGACCCGAGATATGACAAAGTTAGAGCTTAAATACTGACTTGAGATCAGGAGACAGTTACAGCTTAAATTGTCACCTTAGATCAGGAGACAATTATAGCTTAAATACTGACCTGAGATAAAGAGACGGTTACAGCTTTAATACTGACATGAGATCAGAAGACAGTTACAGATTAAATACTGATCAGTAGGGTCATTAGACTGCTACAGCTTACTGACCTTAGATTGGGAAATGGTTACAGTTTAAATATGGATCTGAAAGTTGAACACTGTTACAGTTTAAATACTATAAATACTGACCTGAGATCAGTAGATTGTTATATTTTACATACTAACCTTAGATCATGAGACTGTTACAGTTTAAATACTGACCTGAGATCACTGACCTGAATAACATTTTTCAGCCTAATCTTTATCAGCCACATTTGTAGCATATGGTCCATTACCACAGACAGTAATTTTGACACATTTTCCTCTGCTTAATAAAAGAACAGAAAACTCGTTGACTCACACAACACTAATAGAAGCCAGTGGGCAGATGTGTCAAAATGATTGTCCTTGCTAATCTACAGCATGCTGCCAATGAGGAAGATTGAGAATAGAACGAAAATGCTGGAGTATTTCTTGAAGTATTGACCTGTGATCACCAGGCTACTCAGCAATGAAGCCACCTTGTATGCAAGTACATTGTCCATGAACAACAGGCGTTGTCGTTTCCTGTGGAGAAAAAAAAAACAGCAAGGGACAAGCAGTGTTATTAACACAAAAGCAACACAGCAAGATTGGAAGTACACTGTCACTCAAGCTTGTATTTTTTTCCTCCCCCCCTCCCGTCTATCAAATGAGGTCCCAAGACTTTTCTGCCTTGAATAATTATTCATATAGAAGCAGTATTGTGAATGTACTGTGGGAAGGGCTAGTCACCGAGCATTGCTCATCCATTGCTAATGCAATTAGTAGCCTCAGAAGCTTCCCTAGATGTTTTCTCCAGTTCTATGTGGGCAGTGAGTGTGACCCATACTCGCACTCAAATCCCCAGGCTTGCATTTGATTGTCACCTAGCAGAATTGCTAAGTGTCCCCCAACCAAGTTGACTGTAATTCATGTCAGTAGATTACATGGCTCTAGGTGTCAGGGATTGCATGTTTCATGGGAGGAGTGTGCAGGATGGTGTTAGAGGAGATAAACCCATCACTCGATGAAGGTGAGAGGATGCCTCAGCTCTGTGGTCAGGCAGGCAGCCTGTCACTTTAATCCATAACGCTCGTGTGACCCATGAAACCAGCTGGATTAACACTGGAAACAGGGCCATGCTGTGCTACTTGCCCTGTTCTCCTGACTTTTTTTTATTCATTTTATTTTTGCAGATGAAATCACACAACATTACTTCCAAGTATTTCTGATCTCAAGTACAACATGTGGCAATCTGATACCTTCCTCTTGCAACTGAAAAAGAAAACAAAGGAGACTGAGCAACTCTTCTTATGTTATCTGTGTCATTAATAAGGGTCATTTAACATGAAAGAGAGAGCTGGTATTTGCATGTCTGCCAGTGCCTCCTCACTAGACTTTAGTGACACTGGAGCTAAATGAGGGGAGACAATGTCTCCCACTGATCAATGAGGGAAAAGCCTGCCAGCTAACTGTGGTTAAATCTAATGTGATAAACGGCTCCATCTGTCACCGGGATTGGACTGGAGGTTTTAATTCATTCAGGACACTGAGACCCAGGTAAATAAATAAAGGTTGTAACATTAGGAGGTAGCGGCGCTCCCTGGAGATTTCAGTCTGAAACCAAGTGTGTGTGTGTGTGTGTGTATGTTTATGTGTGAAAGAGAAAGAAAAAGAGTAAGGCAGACATGACTGTGATGCGGGTCATTAATGCTTGGGATGGTATGAATGGAAAGTACATTTTGGTATCAGAACAAAGACACTACTTGCTGATCATTTCACACATATTGGAAGCTTTCTCCGCAAATAAAATAATTCAATATTCTGAAATATAGATTTGTTTATTTCTTGACTTTTTTGTCTTTGTATTTGCATGTGACAGGTAATGCCATTCGTCCCATCGCCTTGCGTGCAGTGTCAGCCATAGCGAGAGCCTTGCCTGGCTTCCCTATCCTGGCCACTGGGGGCATCGACTCCGCAGAGTCCGGCTTGCAGTTCCTCCATGCCGGAGCCTCAGTACTGCAGGTACTGTGGCTGTCTAAACTCATTTTGCACATTTGCTTTAATCCAGCTTGCATCAGGCTGTCAAATACAGGTTCAGCACAGAATAACAGATGTAATTAGCTTGTTAATATGAGGTTCAATTGCAGTTGTTTTTGAATGATATTGTCATTCAGCTAAATATATTGTGAAAATGTGCCTCTCAAATGTAGATAAAGTTTTAATTGGAAAACTTTTGAGTTCAATTAATGTCTAAACATAAATTGTAAACGGAATATTGGAATGTGTTTTCAATGTCTGTATCCTCAATGGGTTGTATCTGGGGAGTAATCAGTCAGAGAATCTGCATGCAAATTGAATCACTATCTGTGAATAAATGCATCCACTATTTTTAAAATATGATTTAATGTTTCAGTAATGCCTCTCCTTCACCCACCTGTTAAGTCTCAACACTTGGGATATGAGGGGCTTTTTTGTAATGCATCCAGAGACTCATCCTCTGAATTAATATGAAAATTTAATTATGGAATAAAAATGGGCTCTTGATCGAATCATAATGCCTTCAATTACAGATTCTCTGCTTTGAAAAGCCTTAATTTGTATTTCATCTTCCAAAATATAATCACTATTTGTGAAGCGTTCTTGCTTTTTAGACAGATTTTTGTTTCTCTGGGATGAAAGAAAATATATTTTGTTGTTTAAGTTTTTAGCTGAGGATTAGTCTTGTGAATTCTGGCTTGGATTAGGATGGAACTTGGAAGTCTGTAGTTTGTTTAGGAGACACATTGTGTCATTTGTTCAGTGATGGCTCAAAGGCCCAAGACTTTTTGAAATTGCTGCTGCAAAATAACCACACACAGATAGCAGTAGCCTTTTATCATAGCCAAAGACTAAAGCATTACTTCTGATGGTAATAACACACTCTCCAGCCTCTCTGCAATGTTTTATCCTAGGGGAAGTTCACAAAAAAGACTTCATCTTCCCACATGCTTCAGGAATGCTGGCTATGGCTATATCAATGGAGAGCAAGGCACATTTATTGAAAAATGGCAGTGAAAGAGTGAGGTGTAATTCTGACTCATACAATCAGGGAGTCTTGTAGTCGGAATTGAAGGAACATAGAAGGCTTGAATGGGAGAATCAAGGTTCTGGGCAGTAAGTATGTTGCTGTCTGTTTCAATGCTAGAGACACTTGTGCTATTGTCTCTAAGTACCGATTGACTCTGCGCCGCATCAAACATATTCTCCATAGAACAAACAATATAATGAAGTCCATTCATATCCTGTATTGATTTCTGCTTAGATCGATCAGGGTGTTTTGTCACTCTCTTGTTATTGAAGACCAGCTTTCTGAAGTCATACATTCTAGACAGCTGCTTACCAATATCCTTTTTGATTATGCTGTGTGCCAAATGGAAGCAATGCTGAACAACAGCTATCTTCCCTTCCCTTTTAAAGTGGCTTTTCTTTCCTGTGTGCCTTCTTTTGATACAAGAGGACCAGTCTGTAGCTAAAGATATCTCACCAAGCCCATATGCTGGAGAAACTGATGCGATCCACTTGTCGATCAATACTTCTTAGTTGATTCATTACCAAAAACATTGCTTCACCCTGTAGGGGATTTCTGCTCTGTATGGGGCCTATTGCTTTCTGCATGTATGTGTGTGAGATTAACCTAACTGCTTTTATTGTCTACAGCTGTTCACGAGGACATAAAGAGCCTGCTTTTGCACTGGCTTTTTCTCAGAAATATTACACCAAGCGTTCATGTCACCTCTGAGTTATTGTAAAGGACTGCTTCTCCCTTTTTAATAACGTTCACCTGTTTTGGTAGGTTTTCTCCTGTCCTAATGAGATATTAAAATTCCTGTACTTAGCAGTAGTGGAAGCATATTGTCAAAGTGTTGTCATCGGAAGGTCTTTTGGGGCAGTGGAGCAGTATTTCACTAATGGCCGGGCCAGTTCAATCTTAATGATCCACGCTGCAATTTCTGCCCGTTCTGGTGCATGTAAACAGCTGTGAGCTGCAATAAAGGAGCCATCATCAGGTAGCAAAAATGACTTGTGGCCGAGAAAACATCAGGAATTCATAATTCGGGTTGAAACAGCTAAGTGTCTCTGTAGGGAAGGAAAGATCAGACAGCACAAAGCAAGCTTTTAACAAGCAGCATGCTCCATGGTTAAGATATTGATTGAAGAAGCACTACGTACAGTATTTCTATAGATGAAAACAAAAAGAAAAGGTTATGTGCTCCCTTCAATTCACAAAATCCAGTAAAGGGGGAGGGTGGTGGTGGTTGGTTACTGGGTTTTATTGACAAAAGAAAGTAAAGAAAATTCCATATTCAATTACTTTTGAAATGTATTCACCTCCGCACATGTCTGAGATCCGTTGCTGTTTCACACAGCCAGTGTCTCTTACCTGGAACGCAATACAAAATATCGGTGGCTAATATCCTCTGGCATATTGGGCATAATGCTCTAATCAAAAGGACAAGAGCTTCATACATAGTCATTGTAACATTTGGATGCCAAACTGAATTAATCTCTCTCTCTTTTGGGAAGATGGTGCTCTGCTAAATGCCAGAATTTTATCACTGGAAATAAAAGAGCTGACAAAGAGAGTGTGTGGGGGGGGATCTAAAAGCATTTGAGATCTCAGAAGGAGTCGAAATCAATGCACAGCCACAGTTTTCAGAGTAGATAAAAAGGACCTGCTGCCTCGATTGCCTGGAAACTACTTAGAAATTCTCACTTCGATTTATTTCAGGAGTCAGCCACATTAGGACTAAATGCTCTGTAGCAGGGCATCACATCTTTGATGTTCCCCACCAAATGAGGAGCACTAATGGACATATTCCTCCACTCAGTGCAACAAGGCTCAGATTTTACAACTCCAGCCATGGGAAGATCACAAATTGTTCTGTTTATCATAATTAATGAATTCATTCACTTTCATTCATACATATTTCATGAGCAGTTGTATAAATGAGGCTGCAGTGCTTTGACTCAGAGTACTCATTTGCCTTTCGGAATATGAATATTTAGGTTTTGGTTCAATTTTAAAATCTTATATCAGGGTCACTTTTGGTTGAAGTAGTAGGTTCTTTTAGACAGAATGTGTAAAGTTTGACTTTGAAATTTTAAACTTTTGACTTGTAGAGTATCATAAAAACATTTTATATGATCCAAGGCAAACAATTAGTTTAGTCAGTCACTAATATTTTCCTGGTCTTAGTTCAAACTGTTAGCAAAAGCATCATTGTTTTTTGTGTTCGGTACATGGCATGTGTGGCTTATTCAAGCGTTTCTGCCCTCCTAAATGACATAATTACAGCCATTGTTAAATTACATGTCCAGCATTGTATTTGTCGAAATTAAATCAAGGTGAAATGTTATCAAATTTAATTGGACTCTTTTTGTTGTTTATTTATTTTTTTCGTGTGTGCTTGTGCGTATGTGCGTGTATGTGTGTGTAGAGAGACAGACGGCTGGTGCAGCAGAGCAGAGTAACAAGTTTTATGCAAATCAGAATCCTAACGAAAACATACTGTATTTGTAAGCCAGACATGGGCAGCAGAATAAATGGCTCCATTTTCTCAGCATGTGGCATTCTGACTCAGATTTAATTTTTAAATACACAATTGACACAGCCATGCTTACATCCCCAGGCGTTCGTTGTTGTGACTGCTTTTGTCTGGGCGGGGTAGTGAAATCTGAGATAAGAAATGGCAGGGAGGAGTCGAGGTGTGCATATAAGTCAGGAGTCAGCTGTGAACGGTTTCTGTATAGCTGAGAGTTTATCCTGTGAAAGGTAGCGCTTAGCTATTGCAGGCTGATGTCAGATCAGTGATGGTGCTGTGAGATAAGCGTGTCTTATCTGTTGCTTTAAGACTCCCTGTGACTGCTGTCTGAAGTGCCACAGACACATACACAAAGGCCCAAGTCCCACTGCTCCATGCAAATCACACCTGCTAAGCCCAGAATATAAGAGCCAATCGAAAGGGCTTCAACATGAGGTTTGGTTCAGTTGATTAGTGGATTAAGCTGAGATTTATCAGGCTCATCTTTGCACTGTGTATGAGGGGAGCATTTATTAGATTTCTTTAAAGGTCACCTGTAGTATCTCAGGATGTGTATATCCTGCTTGCGTCAGTCGTTTTGATGTAATGGTGCACGTTTTAATCAAGCCTAAATCTCTTGCTCGGTGTGTGTGTGTGTGTGTGTGTGTGTGTGTGTGTGCGCGCGCGTGCGCATGTGGGCTTTTGTTTGCGTACATTTTCATACATTTTCATAACAGAAATATCCTGATGTGTAGGTAAACCAGAGAAAAACATGCCTGACCTATAAAGTCAGAACCAACAGAGCGATTCTGACTTCATGTGCTTTTTCCATCCATCCATCCATTTTCTAAGCCGCTTCTCCGTCAGGGTCGCGGGGGGGTGCTGGAGCCTAACCTAACAGTCTTTGGGCGGAAGGCAGGATACACCCTGGACAGGTCTCCAGTCCATTGCAGGGCAGACAGACAGACACAGACAGTCACTCACACACTCACACCCAGGGGTAATTTAGCATGTCCAATTGGCCTGACTGCATGTCTTTGGACTGTGGGAGGAAACCGGAGAACCCAGAGGAAACCGGAGAACCCAGAGGAAACCCACACAGACACGGGGAGAACATGCAAACTCCACACAGAGAGGACCCTGATCACCCGGCCGAGGAATCGAACCTAAGCCATCCTTGCTGTGAGGCGACAGCGCTACCCACCACGCCACTGTGCCGCCCCCAAAAGTTATATGTGATTTTTAATTTTTTTAACTAAAAGGGCAAAACCATTTATTGGTTACTAAAGTTAAGGGTTAGGGTCTAAGTTTCAAGTTAGAAAATTATTACATTATAAATTCAGAACTATGACAATTAGTGCTAGGCCTTTAGTTCAAGTAAATAAATGTCAAAATACCTTCTAACAATGAGAACAAAAACTCACGTCCATGCTGATGCTAATTTCTGCCTGCACCTCTGTTAGATTTTTAATAGTGTTCTAGCACTAAGCTAATGCTGGTGCACATTAACATTTAACATTCTGGCTTTGCGCTCCGCCCCGTCCCCACTTGCATCTCTCTCCCTGCAGTCCTTACCGAGGTTTGTTGCTCAGTCTCTTTCTAATGGTGTAGTCATGAACACTGACCTTAACTGAGGCAAGTGAGGCCTGCAGTTCTTTGGATGTTGCTGTGGGGTCTTTTGTGACCTCTTGGATGAGTTGTCGCTGCACTTTTGGGGTTATTGTGGTCAGCCAGCCACTCCTGGGAAGGTTCACCACTATTCTATGTTTTCGCCATTTGTGGGTAATGGCTCTCACTGTGGTTCACTGGAGTCTCAAAGCTTTAGAAATGGCTTTATAACCTTTTCCAGACTGATAGATCTCAATTACTTTGTTTCTCATTTGTTCCTGAATTTCTTTGGATCGCAGCATGAGGTCTAGCTTTTGAGGATCTTTTGGTCTACTTCACTTTGTCAGGCAGGTCCTATTTAAGTGATTTCTTGATTGAGAACAGGTGTGGCAGTAATCAGGCCTGGGTGTGGCTAGGGAAATTGTAGGTTTGGATTTCTTTTTTTTCCCCTTAATGATGAAGACTGTCATTTATAAACTGCATTTTGTCTTTACTTGTCTAATATTTAAATTTGTTTGGCGATCTAAAACATTTAAGTGTGACAAGCATGCAAAAGAATAAGAAATCAGGAAGGTGCAAACCCTTTTTCACACCACTGTATAGACATAGCCTATGCACCAAGGTTTGTGAACACCTTTCATTTAATTCAGTTTTGGATCCCAAACACCACTCCAACTCATCCCAAAGTTATTGGATGGTGCTCTGTAACTCCATAGAATGCAGTTCCACTGCTCCACAGCTTCATATTTCTGTAGCTTCATGTGTGACTGCTCCAGCTTGTCACATCCTACTGGAAATGCTTCTCTATGGAGAAGCTGTGTGTGCAATTGAATGAAGGGTTGTCTAGATACTTTTGGATTCAACATATTTTATATAAAACCAGAATGTGTTTTTGTCTGTTTATGTGCAGGTGTGCAGTGCAGTGCAGAATCAGGACTTCACAGTGATAGAGGATTATTGTGTGGGGCTGAAAACTCTGCTGTATCTAAAGAGCATTGAGGAGCTGCAGGATTGGGACGGCCAATCTCCTCCCACCATCCGCCACCAGCAAGGCAAGCCTGTGCCCACACTGGAGGAGCTGGTGGGGAAGGTGAGTGAATAACACCCACTTTAAAACCCTGCGCTTCTGCCTTTTAACCCATCTCTAGTCTTTACAACTGTTCTCCCATTCTCTCTGCTTTATCCTTTTTTTATTATAGGCCTCTGACTGGCCATTAGTAGTAACAAACTGTAATTCCAGAGCAGTCAGAGCAGGTACTCATTAATGCAGCATTGGCATTATAGCTGTGGACTATTCATTCATGTTACATTGTTATTACAGGCCAGGAATTCACATAATTACAGCGCTGTCCAAAGCATAAAATGCCCACTTGTATGGTAAAGCAATTTCATATAGCGGCAGAGAACTCTGTGAATTGATGTAGTGCAGAGGTTAGTTTTTATGGCACTGTGTTACAGTACATCTGTGAGAAAAAAGAAGGGAGCCTTTTGGGTGAAAATGACCATAATCTTAACCTAATGAAGGGCAGGTCACAGCTTGTCTACTAATAAAAGCAATAATGGCAGCGAAGAACCACAAATGTCAAGAGAGCTTGTGGGAAGGGGCATGGTTTGCTGTGGGATCTAATCTAAAACCTAAAATACAAAAGTTTTCTTTGAGCTGCAGGAAAAAAGTAATTGGTTTACTTGAAGGCTGCAAGTTTTTTTTTTTTTTCCATTTGCCCAGGACATTTACATAACAGCAACATCATAATAAGAGAGAAACTGAAAATGAGATTGGACATAACAGCCATTCGCACATTCATTGGCTCATGTTTTGCATGTGCATTCTGCCTTTGGTAATCTGTCTTATTATTTGTGCACGAGAAATTTTAGGCAATATGTAAATGAGAAAAACTTCAGTAAACTCTCTTCAAAGCGGTGCATTAGAGGCCTTTATCAGATCACAGCGTTCCTGCTAATACACCAGCTCAGGGAAGGCTTTGAAGCCCGCGCATGCTTTCAAATGCACCGGCAGCGCCTTTCGCAACTTCTGACGGCAGGACATCTCGCCATGGTGGAGCGCAATAGTTTAAATGCTAATGCCAAACGAGTGGCAGAGAATGAGGAAATAAATGAGTGGGAAGCAGGCAATATCGGAGGAGTGATAAGTGTAAGTCATTTCTATGCCAACGGGACGTTATTGCTGGAGTCGTCGGCATGCCGACAACAATAACAGCGCCGTTGCATGAGCGGAGGGAGCAGCATTTTAGTAAAGTGTTGTGTAGAAACATGAGTGCAGACAGAGCTGTGTGGCCCAGGCAGCCCCAGGCAGCGCAGCACCAGATCTACTGCCATACACTAGAGCGCAGTGACACACAGGAGGGAAAAGCCACTCAGCGAATGGGTCACAGCCAGGGCCACACCAGAGGCACTCTGATGCGAGTGCACTGCTACAAATCAATGCCCTCAAGTTCCTGCGGCCACCACGATTTACTTCTGCTATTGTAAACTCCCGAACCACTGCGCACAACTTCCGCTGGAGAGATTATGTCTCTGGCCTTTCGGATGCCATTTCAAAGTTTTTCATTATTCCACTTGCTGCTTACCAGTGCAGTTTACTGAGGGGGAAAAAAGAGACTCAAGGTAATCCTTTAGTATAGTTAATATAGAGAGGGTGTTGTGGAATGTTCTATGTGTTGGGTGCTGAAGGCTGAAGATATTGCATGTCAGCCTCTCTCCTGTATTGCCCCCTGCTGAAGCCCTGACGGAGGCCTGTGATTGACAGCTCACCTCTGTGAGAGTTTTCCAGGACTGGAGAAGGAAAGCATCTGTACAGACACACTTCATCTGCGGCACCAGAGAGGGAAATACAAAGATTGACTGTGTCAAACAAAAGGCAAGAAGTTGCGAGAGAGGGAGGGGCATTTACACTTTAAGTGTGTGCGGCAGAGGAGTAGAGCTGGAGAATAGGTGAGCCACAGAGAGGATATAAGGCAGGCTAGCAGGAAAAGGCAGTTTGATAGCTCTATAACTCAAGAGATGGAACGTGAGAGCGAGAGGTTGAGTGCACAGAAGTCACTGTCACAGCAATTCACAGGAATGGCAGTTGATAAAGGGGAGCCTAAAGCGCCGCTCAACTAAAGACATATTTTCTCTCTCTTTGTTTAATGTAGGCAGTCAGAGTGCTGTCTCAAATGGGCAGCCTCTGTAGCGAGCGTTGCTACCTCAAGGGATGAGCAGCATATCTTTGATGCCTAAGTGTGCTGTGCCATTTGGGGCTTTCCATGCGTTCCCCCCCCCCGGTTTTCTTCTAGTTAATGTGTGTTAGATTTTTTTCACCTTCAAAGCAACGAGAAATGCATGCAGCATGTCCAATAAAAAGCAGCATGCTTGACCTCATAGTGCAATATGTGCAGAGAATGTGAAAGACAAGTTACTGCTATCACTGCTATGCCATGTCTGTGTGCTGCTTTGCTGCCCTTTTTGACCCACATGTGTATTGCTGGAGACCATTAACGCGATGGCCAAAAATCATATGGAAACAGTTTTTCCTTACCCCAAAAGTAGTCGATTGTGTTTAGTGTCTAAAATTTGCTTCTTTAGTTTTTACTGGAGTCACAAGGTATATGTAGCTAATAACAGAAGCTTTTATCTATTACTCAGCACTGTGTACTAGTAATCAAAGCTCATGAAGTTGTTTAGTAGTGTTATGTTGTTTCTAATGCTATATGATGTGTTTAAAAGTGAATGGACACAAGACAGAATTCTCTAATTCAGACTTTAAGATGTCTAAGTGTTTTTAGCTATGTAAGAAACTTTTGTCCATTTTTTAAGGGAAAAGTTTTGTAATTTGATGCAAAGTATCCCCATATAGATGGGGAAGCCTGTGCTGCAGGTACCCACTAGCTGGGAAACAAAAAAGACTGCAGCCCACCACTGTGTGGGAACATGGGGGAAACCGGCAGGTTCTGAAGCCCTCCCACAGCGGCCCTGCTAGTGACCTGACCACCCACCCCCACACCTCTCCTTTCTCCAGCCAGGCCAAACAGGGGGTGGAATATAGGCACACTGAGAGGCAGCCAGCAGGTGAGGTGCATGGAGGCTCTTAAATAGCAGTTTGGCTGGCAGTGTGGTGCCGTGTTGCCTGGCAGGCCTGTGGTGGTAATGAAGCCTTCAGCCAGCCTGCTTTACCCTCCTCAGCGAGTGGTCACAGCTTGGCTCTCATGCCGTGGTTAGGGAGGGAGTGGCTGGAGCAGATGGAGTGTGTGCGTGTGTGTTTATGTGCGCACAGCTATGTGCCTGTGTGTAAAGCAACAGAGCGATTGCCTTTCAAACCCAAATAAAAGAAGCAGATTGTTGTTACCTTAATTCACCATGTTTCACTGAATGTGCCTCTTGATCCTCTAAGAACATTCATAGTGTACATTCCTCTCACTTGTAAGTACTGAGATAGCTTGCTCCATGTTATTTTCTACATTTTAGTGGAATTTCCCTAAGCAAATTCTGGTCCCATAGTGCATTGCAACCAGCATGCTGTTGCACATGACTTCACTGACGTAATGAATCTAATCTAACATCTGCCATCATGGCAGGCAGTGAAGTGGGGCGAGTTACAGCACTTACATAGTGCAGTTTGGATCAAGCATGCCAAATCTCTTCAAAATGTTGCTTTTTTTACTGTGAATACTAAAAAATAGTTTGTGCATACTGTGATCAGCAGCGTAATCAGCAGACTAGTTTTTGTCAGTGGTTTTCTTTTTGTGCAATAATTCAGCTTGTGTGATTAGACCATTGTTGTAGTTGGGTGAAAAACATGAAAAATGTGCAAAGAGATGCTGCTACATTAGTGATTTTTCTGTAAATGTTGTCAGAACAACGTAGGCCTACAATGAATTTCTGTGTGCATGAGAGGACAGATGCCTCAATATCAGTTTTTTTTTCCTCAAAGGGAGACACATTTGTTATATCATAATAGGCCGAGAGATGCTGAGAGACTACTTTCAAAGCCATAATCCAAGCTCCCATCTTTTAATCCAAAAGCCCAATTAAGATCATGTTTATTTTATGTGACATATGGAATCATTAGTGCATGAAGCTGTGAGCAGGCAAGGCAGGCCTGTAGAGAACCGTTTAGAGCATTGCTTTAGTGCATATTAGATGTGAGAGGAGTCAGCAAGCCTCTGTGCCATTAGCCTGGCCAGTGCGAAGATGTACAGTTATTGTCATCGGTGTGGGCCTGCTCAACGGGATTAGCCTGTACATATCAGACCCCTGAGACAGGTACCAGGCTTCTCTCAGAGCCTGCTGTCATTGTGACGGGCAGAAGCCTTTTACTGTTAGTCCATGTTCCTGTATAGAGAGGAACAGTCAGTGTATTGTATGTTAAATTACAGAGTATTCTAGAGATAAGGTTGATTGAAGGCATCTTTCCACTCAATCAGCCTGACTTGTTGGATTTGTATTTTTTAAAAATTGCCTCCTTTTATACAGAGAACTACAAATGATATCTATAAAAACTATCTGTCTGAGATTAGTAAGTCACTAGTGAATACCTTTCTTCATTTGTGTACGTTTGGATAATGCAGAGAGGTTGAAACAGGTTGCTCCGCTTCTCCAATGATAATTTCCTGTCTGCTAAATTGTGCTCTGTATTGACAATTACTTGTGTCAAGCAGCACACCTCTCTCATTTATTATCGCAGATGCACTGATGGGTTATTTGTTGTCTTCACTACCACACACTCTTGATTTACAACTTTGCTTTGAGAGGAGGGCAATGCAAATGAAAAAAGGAGCTAAAATTCAAGCTGATGACAGTTTCTCTTGTGTGTGTCTGTGTGTGTGTGTGTGTGTGTGTGTGTGTGTGTGTTTTGGGAAAAACACTGCATGCAATTAGGAGAGTTTGTGTGGTTGCTGAAGACATGAGCTTGGCAGGCAGGGTGTACCATGCCACCCAGCACTTTCATTAAAGCTCACACAGCTCAGCGACTCAGGCAACTTTTCAATAGACGGCCGCTGAATTATTACACAACAAATAGGCGGCTATCATGCAGAACATGTGGGACGTGGCGGAGAGGCTGCTTTGTCTTAATGAGCCTAAGTGTGTGTCTTCCTCACTTTGTACCATGCCCAGTACTGAGTTTGACTTGTCCAACGCTTCCCTGGGCATTCCCTCTCTCTCCCTGTGGTTTTTGCTGATGGGCCCTAGAGCCTAATATACATTTTAATGCTCTGTAATGGTTGGGTGGGAGGACAGGGAGGGGAGAGAGAGAGAGAGAAGAAAAAGAAGAAAGAAAAACACTGTGGCTGGATTAGGACTTTGTGTTGTCGCTGGGTTAAATTAATGAGGGCTGAACACTCAGAGATAAATTTAGGATTTCATATTTAATTATGGCCCACTGCTGTAGTTTAGTAAGGATAAATCACACAATTATTATGCTTCAGGGTTGTTTATATTTTTTCCCCTTCTGTCAGACTCATGACCGGATGTCTTTCCTTAATGACAATGGAGAGCAATAAACCTTAATGTTTTATCATACAGCGGCGTTTTGCTGGCTGATGCAGGCTTGTCAGTCTGCATTGAGGAACTCTCCGGAAGAATATGCATATCTCTGGCTGCTTCTGCTTTGAACCTTTCTTTCATCTGGATAGCTTTGCGTGTGCCCAGCTTTGAGTTTTCACTTCAAACTGGTGGCACGGCATCCTCTCATTGTACCTGCACAAACCGGAGGAGTGCAACATCTAATCTTTTGATCAGCCTTTACAGTAATAGACTCAGACAGCATATGAATGCATTCCGCAAAACGTGTGGCTTATGAATGCATAAAGAAATTGAAATGATGGAGTGCCTTTTGCAATGTGTTGTGATTTTTTACTGCTGGTCTATTAAATGCTTTTCACTAAGAGCATTCTCTATGATGCATTGATGCCACACATACAAGTGAATTCTTTTTACCAGTGAAGATGAAGATGCTCTTCATCTCCACAAGCATTTATGTGCAATAGCTTTGACAGTGAGCTTCTACAGTGAAAACTCCAGGACGAGGCTTTGTTTTTCTGCTGTGTCAGAACAACTTTGCAGCATATAACTTTCCAAAAACAAAAGCAGGAGTGATGAGACTGTTAGGCTTCATTTCATGTTAAGGCTAGATTCTAAATATGTAGCTGCCAAAAGATTTTTGCCATATTTCCAGCATTAAATTCTCCATCCTTCTGTTGTGATTCATCAGACCTGCCAAAATAGCTCTTGCCATATTTCCCTCTTCTCATGTTGATAATCTAATCTTTTTTGTGGAGACTGTTCATTAGTTGCTAAAATGAAGAATTGCCCCATACATTTGCTGTGCATGCCTAACGGTGTAGTGCAGCAGTTTAAAAACTAGCTAAACTGATTCTTAGAATTAGGTTAAAAGTAAGTAATTAAATATTGAGAATTTCTGCCAGGGAAATAAAGAAATGACAGTGAAAGCAAAACAGTCTTCATTAGTTTTCCAAGTGGAACGAAAGCCATTTCAGGTGGGCGTGCTCAGATACTGCTCTCATTAGGAGCTGTAGTAACTCACAGTGCTTACTCTGTGGGGGCTATATTTATCCGAGCTTAAGAGGACTTTCGCTTATAATGTTGACAGGCATGTCTGGAGCTCAATTTCAGAGGATAATTCAACATGGAAGTGTCTGCAAAAAGCAGAAGCAAATAAATTTGAAGTACCAGCCAGTATTGATCACCCTGTGTGTTTCTGGCTGGCCTGGCCTGCTGTGCCCACTAGCCGTTCTTTTCCTCTCTGCCGCCAGAGTCGGGGGGGTGAAATGAATTTGGAGTGCTTGGGCTGGTGCGTGTGATTGCGTTTTCACACAGGCACTGCGCCACATCCCGCTGCCACAGCTGCTTGCCCATCACACCCGCTGTTTCCATGCAACGTTGCAGGAGCTGCAGGCCAGCCCCTAGTCCTCGGCAGGCTGAAGACAAAGTGTCTGCCAGCCGGCCCCATAATTCCCCCTCCTGCGTCCAGGGCAGCGGCGTGTGGAATTCTCTCACTCCAAACTGTCATGAATATGGTAATCTAGGGAAATCACCATGAGCAGGTACTTCTCCGCTTAAGCACACGCCAGGAGATGCGGTGCTGTGGCAGAATCGGCCAGCTCCGGCCCCCCTCCCATCAGCTGCGCAGCAAGCAGCTGTGTGTGATGATAATGGGGTGACTGGGCGAACCTCGCGTCAAATTACCTCCTCATGAATCGCACAAGATAGAGAGAGGATCGGAGAGGGGCCATAGAGGGAGTTAGGGAAGAGAGAATAGGAATGAGGAGAGAGCCAGATTGAAAGAGAAGGCATTAATTTCACATTTGCATGGATTCCATTACAGTGGATTTTATTAGGCACACTATAGCATGGAGGCAGCAGCACCACAATCAGGCTCGCAGGTTCAGGGGGGAGCACCGAGACTCATATGTTGCTCTGTCCGTTTAGCTAAGTGATCTGTCTTTCCTTACATAAATGTCTACATATATTGTTGCAGTGTGCAACTGAATCCCCCTCTCTCTTATTTTGTAGTCACAAACGCATGCATGTCTGAGTGAAGAGTTTTTCCAACCCAGTTCAGAGAATCTAGAGCACTTCAGTTTTTACTGCATGCACGTTATGCAAAAGTCTACAGTCTGAATACTTCTCCATATGCGTGCAGCATTCAGGTCCAGGTGAAAAACGTGCTTTGGAACACTGCATGGTAATAACAGCCCATATCAGACAGCATGTTAAGTGCATGCAGTGAAATAGGATCACTTCTGTGGAATAACATTGAGTGCATTAGCTTGCAGCCTCCACTTTGAGTGAGCAGGCAATCCCTGCTCCTTGACATGGTAATGTCTTAAGCCTGAATGGCAAATGAATATTTTTGCAAATATATTGCATGATTTTACAGTACAGGGCCCTCAAAAGATACAAACGTGCTAAAGCAAGGACAGTAATCTCTTAGAATCACTCGGCATGACCAGCATAAACTTTCATTTCACTTTTTATACACAAACAATTTGTATAATGTGTGCTTTGTGCTTTGGGGAACAGAGATGTAATATTGATCTAACATGCCTGCCAACATGTTTTTTAAGCATTAAAATGTAGTCGACTTGTACAATACATAAACAGCGTTTCAGCCTGTTACCCACATGCAGTGAAATCAGTTATGTTCCTAGTTGCGAGGACTTAAAACCGCTGAATGTTGACCAAAAGGATCTCATTAATTTTCGACAATGAAAAACAGTGGCCACTACTCAAAAGCGAGCAGTGAGGCTTTAATGCAGTCGGACAGGCTGGCTTTGAGCTTTTATTCTCTTCTCCTACATGTTTGTTTTTCTCTGATGCTCTAATGAGGGATGCAGCATTGATGCCTTAGTACACATGGCATCTAAAGCCCAATGATTCAATAATCACTAGTAAGCATAAATACCAGTCTCCCTGGTGAAGAGATCTTAAAGGAGAATGCACAGCAATGAATAAAACCAAGAGAAAGATCCAGAAATTCAATACTACACAGAATGGTTGACAAAGAATGCAGAATATGATTGTTTTGTGTTTAATACAGTCAATGAGTGAAAAGAAGCACCTCTTCCAGTTTAGAAGCCCACTGTCTGAACATAAAATACACTGTTAGAAATAAAGGTTCTGTGCAGGTGCATTTTTTGTTCATCAAAGTACAAACAATGTAAATGTACCTCAAAGGTACAACAGTGGTTTTAAGGTCCAGCTGTGTAGCTTAAATAGGTTTTTCCCAGGTGAAAAATACATATTTGTACCTTTTCATAACCTAATGGTTTAAAACAGAACATTACAATAAAGAGACTGGAGATGAGACGGGGGGTGAGTAGTCAATACAATTTAGAAAATATAATATCAGTGGATTAAGGTACATTTATATTCCCAGACTAAAGGTACTGAGATGTACCCTTGAGGGTACCACCCCAGTGGTAAGAGGGGTACTGTGCCAGTGATAGATGAGTACCTTTTTTCTGAGAGTGTACTAAAGGATTAGAAATAGTTTGTGTTTTCCGAATAGGCCTAATAATTGAACTGCATACTTTGACCATTTAGAGATTGGGTGCATTTTTAACTGTGTTTTAACAATTGCCATGTGTGCTTTTCCCCTGACAGAGATTGCCCAATTTTGGTCCATATCTCCAGGAGAAGAAGATGGCCATAGCTAACTACAAACTGAAGCTGGCAAATCAGAGTGACAATACAGTTCATCCTGGTGGCTCGAGAATCAACACCCCTAGTAAACCTGTGCCAACAGTTCAAGTAAGCGTTGATTTACACTAGATTTGTAAAAATGCATCTAAAGGTAATGACTTAAGTGCATCATGCATAAAATAACAAAATCAATTATACTAATTACTAATACACTAAATTTATTGGCCAAAACACAATTTTCAAATACACATTTTTAAAAAATCTAATCAAATTGAATTAAATTACTATAAAATTTTAAATTCCATGAGACATTGATTCCTTTCCAGAAGAACTGCAATTAAATCAAATCATTGTTAGACATTTACACCTCCGCACACTTAAAAACAAGTTTCGCCTGACAGTTTATTAACCAATTGAACATCTGTAGATAATTTATGAGGAGCTATAGTGTATTGTCAAAATAAAATAAGACCAGCAGTGGTTTTCAAACTATTCCTCAGGGACCTCCAGACAGTCCACATATTTTAACTATCCCTATGATATTGCAAGTTGGGTTAGAGCCAAAATGTGGGCTGTGTGAGGATTCCTAAAGACCAGTTTGAGAACCACTGCCCCAAAAGATGGCTCTTTAAGGAAAGCAATTTTGTAACAGTGATGTGCAAGTATGAGGAACATTTTTTAAGATTAAAGTTCTGTACCAGTAAACCTTTAAAGAGCATAATTTATATGACTTGACACTGTTCCCTATCATCCATTCATAAGTGCTGCTTCCGAATCTTAAATTATGAGAATGGGGGAGCACTGAAGGTTTATTTTAACTAACATGTGGCTAATGCTTATTTGTCCTCTGTGGTCAGGAAGTGATAGCTCGAGCTCTGAAGCACATTGGAGCATACCAGGAACTGAACAACCAAGAGCAAGTACAGGCTCTCATAGATGAGGAGATGTGCATCAACTGTGGGAAGTGTTACATGACCTGCAATGACTCTGGATACCAGGTGCTCCATCCATCCACCCACAGACATTTACACATACACACATGTAGGTGCATTCACACAAATTTGCACAAAACACACACTGCATGCATGCCCTTACCCACACAAGCCCACAGCCTACGGCCTCTGTCCATAACCTTTTCTCTCTTCACCCCTGTCTGGCTCTGAGTTTCATATTTTTTCTGCCATAACCGCATAGCCACTAGCTGGTGGAAGATCACATTACCCTGTCACTGATCCTGCAGTTCAGCTGTCATTACTGAAGTTAGCTCTGGCCAACTCACCATGCCCAAAGCTAACACGAACAATTAAAAAGTGGAAAAGTGGCTGATGAGCTGCTCAGGCCCACTCACAGGCAGCCTAAAAGCACCTCATTATCTGGCCTTGTTTTCTCGGCAGAGCCACTGATGCATATTAGTAGTGAAAATGGCGAGGTCCCCCTCTGCCTCGGCTTGGAGTAGAGCGCGGGATGGGATAGCTGTGACAGTTTTATTAAAGTATTTGTCTCCGCTTTCTCCTGCTTTCTCCTGCTAAATAAATGTCTCCTACAATTTATCATAAGGGTATTGATGAAGTAGCGAGCCAGTTTTATCAAAGCAGTAATTGTTCATTGTGACGCTCATTGTCGGTGAGTGGATCTCTGAGAGGGATTACATGTTATTAATGGTTTCTAATAAAGAAAGGCATTCATCAACATAATGTGTCACGATCAAATAGGTGACCCAGCATATGGTACAAAAAAAGTCTCTGATATTTGCTGGCCACAATAATATTTCTACCGTTTTTCTTTAATGATGTAAATACAGCAGTAGTACTTGCCCATTCGATGTGGTCAAATTCTGGGCCTTATGAAAAGAAATGCACCAGACTACAGAAGCTTTGTACTTTGACACAGTAAGTTGCCATGTATCCTGTGATCCAGTGATCTATGACTCAAATACCAGTTTTTGGAACGTGTATGTATGAAAGAAAGCCAGTCTTTCTCTCCGGCTGTGTGGAGTACATGGCAGTGCATGTTGTTGAATGTCCAGGAGTAGCTCCTCGTACCCCCTGAAGAGGGTGTAATGATTGTAATCTAATATTGTGTGCTGCCCTCTCTCTGGCAGGCGATTACGTTTGACCCTGAGACCCATCTTCCTGTGGTTCAGGACAGCTGCACCGGCTGCACTCTCTGCCTCAGCGTCTGTCCCATCATCGACTGCATCCGAATGGTTGCCAGGACAACGCCCTACGTGCCACAGAGAGGCCTCCCTCAAGCCATCATGCCTGTATGCTGAATGAAAGAGAGAGAAAATGAGGAAGAATTAAAAAAAAAAAAAAACTCGCTAACAAACGTCCACATCAGAGCATTGATTTCTGTTCATAATTGCAGTGTGAAAAATGACCTTTGTTGTGAGGGGAAAAAAAAGAAAATAATTAGTTTTGAGAAATAATTGCCTTATATTCTGAAGCCAATTATCCAGAAATAATCGTGCAGGCAAAAACAGTTGCGTTATTTCAAAACAATAGCGGGGCAACATGTTGTCGTGGAGTTCATTCGCTCCTTTCCGTCGGGGCTGTGCTAATGAGAAAGAAGAGGGAGGATTCAAATAATGGATGTTTATGATGATGCAGGAAGCCCATGCCATCACTGCTTGCTCTATCTCCCAGCAGAATGCATCGACACTTCATCCTGCAGGCTTGCTGGTCAAATGAGACATTATGCGGTCAGGAAATTATCAGACACACAAGGCGTGCTAATGAAGATGGATGCATAGTGAATGATATGGCCTGTGAACAGTCCAAAAATACTTTTCAGAATAGTGTAGATGCTGAGTTTTAAACATCTCAAACAGCCAGTATGCTGTTTTATCACAATAATTATTCAAAGTTCGGACTAAAACCTGTTTTTTTTTTGTTGTCTAGTACTATTTGAGACCAACTTTTCCATTGTAGTTCTTCTTTAACATTTACAGCCTTTATAACAATTCCAGCCCCATTTGATATGTTGACTGGTAAGCGGTAATTCTGAAAGCTAGCCTGCTCATGTTATACGGTGAACGTCATGGGGAAAGGTCACCGTTGACTGTTTCCAGATCATTAGATATGAAGACTAGCTGTGATTCATTCTGGACCCTAAAGGTCAGCTCTGACCACTTCTATCTCAATAAATCCTTGCTGCTCCTGGCTGCATGCACTATGGCCACTCTTGCAGACAGCTGCTAATGCAGCATCTGAAACACGTCGGCTGCATGTCGCCTGGCCGTATACCTGTCCACACGCCAGGGTTTATGCCATTGTTCCATGTCAGCGCGACAAAATGTTACTGCGCAAGAACAGGGTGTGAGGATGTGTCGACAAGCTGTCACAGTGAAGGGCTCCAAGAATTATTCAGTCTATTCATGGCATGGAGTGACACAATATTTCAGATGATATCTGTATGAACTGAATTGTAACATTGATGAGTAAATACAGTCAAATTACTACTTAAATTGTACTACTAATTGAACTAATCGAACATGTTGTGTTTTCCTCATTTCTCCACATTATATTAATAAAAAGCCTTTTTCTCTCAACACTGCTGATGTTATGGGTGTTTATGTGCTGGTGAATGTGAGAAAGTCATGCATAGTATATTTATTTATTCTGCATCCAGAGTAGACAGTTCCTTCAAGCATAGTGCTAACAGAGATTAATAGAGGTTAATGAGTTCACCCAGCAAATCTGCAATAAATAAAGAGCATTTGAAGGGCCCTCCAGAGGACACATCCTGGCATTAACATAGGTACTGTAATCTGGTAATCACTATGTTTGTTCAGATGTAATAGTAAGAATGAATATTGCTGCTTTCACACCTGTTGCATAGCCTCCCTTTTAGAGGAAAACTAGGATAAATGTGTATGTGACTGTTTTTCACTGCAGCTTGGTTTGATTAGGTGTTGAGAAGATCAGAAGCATTTGATGAGCACATGAGCACAGTGGCTGTGGGACTGGAGGAGCCGTCTGGGGCCTGGGCTCCGCTTCAGGGGCCACAGGTTAGCGTAAATGTTTACTTCCTCATTGGCTGGCCGATGAGATAATTAGAATGACATTTAGCGTGGATGCGGCACAGAACCGGCTCCGCCTCTGCCCGCATCCTGCCGCACATCATTAAAAATCAACATGGCATCAATCTGGGGCCGCCAGCATGAACCCGGGGCCAGAGTAAACGATCATCACTGGTGCGGTGCGTTAAGTGGCAGTGGCACTGTGGGGGTGTGCAGCAGCGGACACTCGCAGAGATGATGTGGGGGATCTGACCTCAGGACAGCTCTCGGCACTAGCCAAAGCGCTTCCACACAGGTCACATCTTCTGCTTGTTAGAAGAGCATGCATTATGCTCGCCAGGAACAAAGAGGACAGAGTCAGCAGGATTGATCAAAGTGCACCTCACTTTACTGCCACAGCCAGCTTAAGAAATAGGCGCAAGCAAACTGATGATCACTCTGAAGCAGCTAGCTGGAACAGAATAAACAACACTTTGAATTAAGTTTGTTTGGAAATACAAAGGACTTCGTTTATGAAGTGGAATGCCATTAGTTGGAGTGAGAGACCCTCACACTGTGACTCCATATCACTGCCACTGGCTACTGTGCACTAACAGCTCAGTCCTTGTCAGGGTCATGTAAGTTACAGCTGCACCCATTTGGTGGTGAGCAGGGGCGGTGGGAAGTTGCAGCTCCAACACGAGGAAGCATAAGGCTTTTGTCATGTACGTTTTCTCATTAGCTCTGCCTTTAGTATGGATCCATTACCCAGAGTTTGGATTTCTGCCAAGCCTCAAAGCAAACTGAATTTAAATGATCATTTCCCTCGCAGCCTGCTCTCCTCAAAGCTTCCGAATTCTGCCCTCAAACAGGGAAATGGGAGGCAGATGAATTACATCTTACGACTACTTGTGCTCAATCTGCATTCATTCCGCTCTTTCTGGCTGCATGTGGATTTACTGCGGTATTTGAATTTGGAGGTGCATTGTTTCAGAGCCACTCGAAGGCCTGTGTGCATTAGTTCACCCAATGAGACCTTTGTGATACAGATCCACGCAGTCAAACGCAGCTAAACATCTTGTGCTTTTAAAGTTATTCTTATTGAATTTCATTTTAGACCTTCATCTTTTTATTACTGCTGCTCAGTCACCATAGCAACAAACCTTGTACAGTTAAACTATCCCTCTCTCTCTCTCTCTCTCTCTCTCTCTCTCTCTCTCTCTCCCTCTCCCTCTCTCTCTCTCTCTCTCTCTCTCTCTTTCTCTCTTTCTCTCTCTCTTTCTGTCTGGTTCACTGTATATCTCTTGCTTTTCCTCCCTCCCTGTCTTTCTTTCTATTTCTTTCTCACTCTCCCTGCTTTGTCTCTCTCTCTGGTTCACTATCTATCTGTTGTTTTCTCTCTTTCTGTTGTCTTTCTTTCTCTATCCTTTTCTCTTTTTCTCACTTTACCTTCTCTCTCTCATTGTTTCTCTTTCCATCTATTTTTTCTCCTATGCTTCTCCCCTTACATTCTTTCTCACACCTACTTTCCCCTCGCTCCTTTGCTCTATCTCTCTTGCCCTCTCCCTTTTCTCTTTCTCTTTCTCACTCTCATTTTCTCTCACTCGGGCTCTCTCTTTATCTCATCCTTTGTCTTTGTCTCTGCTGTCTTACTCTTGCTGTCTTGCTGACTCACTGCCTTTCTTTTCTCTTCTTTTTCCCTTCTTTTTGTCTCTTTATCCCTTTTCTCTCACTTTCCCTATCATCTTTGTTCTCTCTCTTACTCAGTCACTCCCCCCTCACACGTACTTTCTCTCGCTATCTTTCCCATGCTGTCATTATTTCTTTCTTTCTTTTAACCTTCCTTTCCTTCTTTTTTCTTTCACTCCCGTTCTCTCTCTCCCTTCCTCACTGTCTTCTCTCTTTCTCACTCTCACCCTTCATTTTCTCACTCTGCCCCTCTCCAAATCCTTCTTCATCTCGGTCTCTTCTGTCTTGCTCTCACTTGCTGCCCACCTCTTTCCTTTCTCCTCTGTCTCTCGCTAACAAACTCTCTCTCCTCCTCTCTCTCTCTCTCTCTCTCTCTCTCTCTCTCTCTCTCTCACACACTCTCTCTCTCTCTCTCTCTCTCTCTCTCTCTTTCTTTCCCTCTCTCTCTCTCCACTGGTCGGACTGATATCTGGCAGCGCTGCTGCATCCCAGGTGAGCTTCTGAAACTTTCAGCATGAGTGCCATTCATCAGGACAGCTGTAATGAACAGAAGCATTAGCTCAAAGCTTTGTATTTGTTCTCAGCCGCCCCCGTTCGATACAATATCTTGCCTGTGTCTGCGCGGAGCAGGAGGGGAGGCTGCTGAGGAATCGTTGTGTCTGACATTTGGAACTTCCGGGCCAGAGTGACGGATGAGTGAGACAGTATCTCACACCTCAACGTTAATGGTCTGAGTCAAAGGACTGCAGTCTATTTCTGTTTCTTCTTTTCTTTTTTTCCCCAACCTCAGCTCCCTCTCATTTTCAAAGCAGGTTCCTCACTGCGTGTTGGCTGATTAGAAGAAAGACCTGTCAGTGTCTTGGGGTTTCCAAACACTGGAATAAGAAAGAGAGTGCAGATGTGAAGGCTCAAATGCAGGAAGGCCTGACTGTTGCCTCAGCTCCATTTTAATTGTGAAGTTTAGCATAACAGCTTGTTGTGGTGGGCGATGGTTGGAGCCAGGCTGCTGTTCTGCTATGTTTCTATTGCGCAGGCAGAATGGGAGTTGACATGCATTGTGAACCTTCTTTGTGGCACTGTGCTCATCTGTGCCTTTCAAAAGTGAAGGAGGGGGGCAGACAGAGCAGGGAGAGAATGCATTTCTCGCGACGCTTCAAAAGGACACGCTCCCTGAAACATGTATAGAAATAGAGGATCCACTCTACTGTGTAATAATCAATTTGATTTCTGGTGCGTGTGCCTATGTGAACAGAAGCCATCTCCTCTCCCTGTCAAAAGAAGAGAGAGACAGAGAGAGAGAGACAGAGGGTTGTGCGGGGCAATCGGCAATTTGAAAGTTTGGCTGCCTTCGTGATTCAAGCTTTTCTTACTCTACATTTGCCTTAGTAACCTCCCAGACACTCGCTCCTCAAAGCAAAGCGAGCACATTTTCTACCAAAAACACCATCTGCCTTTTTTTTTCCTCTACACGAGACTTACGATGACATGTTTGGTGCCACATGTAAAAAGATTTGGATTTGATGCTAAAGTTTTGCTGTCAGAAAAACAGAAAATACGTCCACTATTAATATGGGTGATGATATGTGGTGACTTGTCATGAATTCCACTCTCCAGCCTCCAGGGACACTGTACTGAGGCACTTCCTGACCCTCCCTAATTGCAATTAGTAAATTATGCAGTTGGATTTTGGCCAGCTGTGCAGGATTTAATTATTCATGAATGTTAATAGACATACCTCCAGCCTATCATGCACGTTTCCCCAAAAAATAACTGTGACCTTTTCATTGGACCAAATTCTGTTAGTAATTAGTGCATTAATACAAATCAGGACTATTTCTAAGTGCTTTTTTTCCCTCACATAATCTCTGTATATTTATTTCTGATTGTAGCATCTACTTTAAAAGCAATTGAAAACTGAACCCAAAAAGTGTTCTTCAAATTAACCAAGAATATCAACTCCTTTTTTTGAAAAATAAGAAATAAATTTTCCATCCATCCATCCATCCATTTTCTAAGCCGCTTCTCCGTCAGGGTCACGGGGGGGTGCTAGATCCTATCCCAGCAGTCTTCGGGCGGAAGGCAGGATACACCCTGGATGGGTCGCCAGTATTAATAAATTTTACTTTCTATTATTTTTAAGGGGTTTTTTTGCATTTGCATCTATTCTAACCAAATGCAGTGTTTATACAATCACAAATACCCTTATTGGCAAGATATATGTTTTAAAGAACGTGCTTGGGTGCATACATATAAAGTCTTTCACTGATAAAAATCTGTATGGTCCCTTTTTGTCTTTGGCACTGGTTAACTCAACACCAGCTGAAACATGGACTCTGACCATAGCACACATTTTTGCTGTCTTTTGGGCCATCTAAGATGAGTTTGGACCCAGAGACCTTGGCAGTGTTTTTTGCACAGAATTGATATATGGCTTTTTACTTGTGTAATAGAGTGTTGAGTTGCATTACTTGATGTAGCAGCAAACTGTGTTAAGTAACAGTGGTTTTCCAAAGGATTGCTGAAGTACATCCAAAGTACTTCTGAAGCATAACACAGTAGCAGAACTCTTTTCTTAAGTTCAGTGAGTCACAACCCATCTTTGCTCATAAAAACTGAGCCTTTGGCAGATCCTTTTATATACAATCATGTTACCACTTCACTTGCTTACTGGGAACTTTTCACTCTTAATTTTTCCCCGTCCCAACTTTCTTTGAGGGTGTTGCAGGCTTCAAATTCTGAATTTGTTTATATTTGCAAAATACAATCATGTTGGTCAGTCAAAATACAAAAATCATTTCTTTGCACTTTTGGCAGTTAAAGGTTGTTCCTGTGCAGAATTATTTTCTAATATAAAACATAGAAAGATAATCTGAATATTGTGTGTTTATCTGCATGCATTTGTAAATGCATGCTTTGTGTCTCAGACAACGATCATGCTTGTGTGTTTCAATATACCAGGGCGTACTAGTTAAAGGTCATTTAAAGGAAGTGGAAATACCAGCAAGCAGAGCCTAAGATGGCAGGACAGGGTGGTATTTGGCCCTGCTGAGTCAAAACTCGGTCACTGCTGCTCTCCAATCAGCCAGTGTGTCCATCACATTCACCTTTCAAAAACGTCATGTTTTCCAGTTTTCCAACAGAGGGCACTATGCCTTTCTGTTCACACAAGCAGAGACAGAAAAAAACAACCTTCTTCATCAAAGGGAAACAACTTAGTCCATCTGATAGACACCACATTACCAGTTATGTAAACTGCTACTTCGATATTATGGCCCAGCAAGAGCAAGTTGCATCTATCAAACATCTAATTTCATTCCAGAGGAAGTGTTCTCACACTCTGTGGTAATGAGAGGGGCTAGGGCTGTCTGAGGAGGGTGCTAAGTATGTGTCATGTGAATGTGAATATTTCAGTTTTTTTCCCTTTCATTCTTCAGCAATGCTAATTAATGTTGTTTGGCTTATTCTTGAATTAATAAAAAAAACAGCATGTAGTACTTGTCACTCTCTGTAGCCACTCAAGAGGTTCACACCAATTATTTTTAGCCTGTTTTGGGCCAAGTCTGTAGAATTATTGGAAAAATTTATCTGACTTATACTTCATGTATTGGGCTGATATGAGCATTGATCACAAACATGAGACATTTACAAGTGTGGCTCTTTCAAGGGGAGCAAAATATCACACCTCTTTTTTTTCCTTCTGGTTTTTTCATGCCTGTTTTAATAGTAAATTCTTAGACAGAAAATCCTTTGAGAGTGCTTGCATTAAATCCTGCCCTGCAGAAATTGGCCAGTGTGCTTTCAAAGCCTGGCTGAGGACTACAGGCAACGGGTGACATTTTGATTGAGATATTCTGTCTCTGATAACATGCAAATTTCAGTGCAGCAACATGAGCTGGGCCGGCATGGATTTATTTATTTATTTTTGCCCCTTGTTCTCTGTTCCACTAGTCAACGATGCATGATGCTATCTATTACATTACTGTGTGTATTTACATTGTTGTGGGCATTTTAATACTGCCCCATCTCATGATACCCTTCAAGGAAGGCCTGCCTGTGAAATCAAACTTATGAGCTCACGCGGCTGCACTGGTATGGCAAGGTATTGAACATTTACAGTCACAGATATTAGGACATTTTGTTATCCATTGTGCTCTGTGTCCTGACTATTATGTATATCAGACCTTTTCTTTACAATATGGGCAGATGCATAATAATGAATTTAATACATGGGTCCACTGACAGCACTGCACATTTGCTGTTTTCTGTATCACATGACTTTTATAACTAGATGTATTGTGATTTCTTTGTGCCATAATAGGTGAAGGTCTGCACATAGTGACTCCCACACATTTATTTTGTTATTTTAAAGGGAATTTTCCTTCCTTTATTAAAAGGTCATTTGTTGTAGAACTTAGCATTCACTCCCCAAGCCATATAGTCCACATATGAAAATGAGGTGCATTTTGAATTAGTAATTTTTGTGAGGTCAGCAAAACCAGTTTGATTGCATATATCCACTTACTCAGTCAACATCAGTTTAGATCTGCCCAATTCTGTTGAAGTTATAAGGAGTGTTTTAATTAGGACAGCTTTTTAAATGAGGCAAAATACAGAGAAGCCAATCAGAATACACGCAGTTGTATGCAAAAGTTTGGGCACCCCTGGTCAAATGATATGTTTCTGTTAAGTGCACTGTGTATTTACTGAATTTAACATTGGAACAATACAAAAAATGTGGCTTGTGCAAAGGTTTTGGCACCTGTAGAGGATGTGTTAACTTATTTTCACTTACAAAATCACCACAACATGGAATGTAACCCAGAGTGTTCACACTTTTGCATATGACTGCATATCAGTCTTAAAGCCACAGTAAAGGAAGTTAGGAAAATCATCGTATTTTTGATGCATAAAACCCAATTTTATATGTAGAACTTAGGGGAAAAAAATAACAAAACACCAACAAAAATATGGGTCCTTTAACATGTGGTGACATTTCTTTTAAGCCAATGATTCTGAAGGGGTTTCTTAGTGGCTATGTTCTCTGTTTGTCTCTGCTAGCCCTTTACTGCTATCATCAGCTCTGAGTGTGTTTATTGTCCCCGCTCCTCTGGCCCCCACGTCACTCCTGGCAGGAGTCACAGAGCACTCAGGAAAGGGCTGGAGGTGGAGGACGGGGGTTGCACCTCTCCGTCCATCAGTGTAATTGTCTTGAGCGCTGGAAGTTATTTTCAGCTCCAAAAAAAGGTTGGTCCCTTTTGTTATCTCACAAAGACTCCGACATGCTTCCTCACAGCCTCGTCTCTTTGAAGAAATAGTGCCGCCGAGAATTACCTCCACATCGTGCGTGTACATGCGTGTGTGTGTGTGCGTGCGTGTGCGTTACTCTTGAGCTGAAAGGTTTTGATCAGAGCCAGTCTTTGGTCCAATATCTCTTTAAGGCCATGTAAAGTCTACTGCAGCTGTGCTTCAGACATCTCCTGAAAGCAGCTACAGCTGTCTTGTCAAGTGGTTGCAATTGCTTTTTTCCTGCTTTTACCTGGCTGTGTCTGGTGTTTGTTGTTAACTTTGCCACTATGTTAATCCTCCTGACAGAGTCAATATTTCACACCATGTGTGTTCCCTATGTCTAAGTGCCAGTCTACTCCCTTCATGTTGTATATTAAATGCTGTCAGTTATCTCTAGAGACTGGACTGCTCTTGGTGGTCACTTCTATGATGATCTAAAATTAAACTGAAAATGCACGTTTGTGTATTCTGCACCCTGTAGAGGAGAGATCTGCATTTTAAAATAGGTCTATTGACAGTGTGCTAATGTGGAGTAATGCCAAATCGTTCAATTGTGTGGGTTGAAATTTTCACAGGATCATTTTAGATTTTACTAACGCTGATGTGATATTGCAGCATAGGTGTTGTCCCTAGACTGTCAGGAGCAATGAACAGAGCCGTGTTCACAAATGTGTGCTGTATATGAGTATTGATTGTCTACATCATTTTGTTTGTGTTTCTCTAGAAACCATCACCTTTCAAGTGTTTCCTCTGCCTTGGGTAAACATGTGTCCAGTAACAAACTGTTTTTCCCATCAGAGTTTACAACTGCTCTCAGCAAAAATCTGTAAAAGTCTCGATTTGAGAGACACTGTCAAGCATTCAATTTACTGTTTTGACAAATCAGAATTTCATTTGTTATAAATATAATATGACTGCATGTTTTTCACCACTTGTGTCATTTGCTTTTCATTTCACTTCGCTTTCTTACTGGAAGCAGCTGAGGGGAAGCGGGCCGTCTGTGGCATTGCGTATTCAGCTGCTTAATTCTGCCAGTCTGCCACTGGGCCCTGTTCACATTCCTGTCCAGTGCCACCAGGCCTCGTCAGAGCTGGCGTCAGCCTTCGCTGTCAAGGATTTGGCAGGGCCATGGCATCATGCATCATTAAAAACCTTCTGGAATTTTCCCCGGTTTGGCTAGGGCTGTTGTGGAGAAAGTGACAGAGCCAAGGGAGGTTATGTTTGGAGTGAGTGGTAAAGAGTGGTGTTACAAGTCCCTCCTGCCAAAGATTAGGGCTGCCCTTCAGTTAAAAGGAGAAGGAGGGTTAAAAAAAAAAAGCCAAACAAAAAGCTTGAATTGTTTTCAGGGTACAGGTGGTAGGTGTTTTAGCCGCTAATGCTTCAGTTTGTCCTAAAAGCTGTCAATTAATGGTTGTGTAAAGCCCTGGCGCACTTCTGCCTGCACCAGTGAGGCAGCTCAGGCCTGCAGGGTGAAATGCTGTGCCTTTTAGAGTGCAGCAGAAAGCAGATGTTCCTAAAGTGGTCCCTGGACTGACACACTGATAAATGCTAATGGAAGCGATTACCTCAGAAGGCAAATGGACCTCTTTGCCACAGAGAATTGGCAGGGCCAGGCACAAGCCCAAGGGGGTAACAGTGTGGATGGCAGGTGGATGCACGAATTGGACCCTATTGTTCACCTCAGGTGCAGTTGGCAAACAGCCCTCTAAACAATCACTCACCCACAGTGAGAGCTTAAATCTGTGTGCAAGCCTTTAAGATGGAATAAGCACAAATGTCTATTAAAACTTGATGAATATGAGGGAAAATGAGCATCACTTAACATTGGAACATTATTTGCTGAGGAAAAAGGATGGCTCATTGCAGTGAATATATATTTCATTTACTGAGGTGGATTTGGAGATTATGTCCTATTAGAGGTTTTTGGACAAGTGAAATGACAAGCAGCTAGAAACCGTATATTTTTGATTAATCTGTTTCTGTTTTTATGAGTTTGACTTAAGCAAACTCACAAATACAAGCACTTTCAAGCATTTTAGAGCCAACACAGCGGATAAATATTCATGTTCTTTCTTGCAAGTGCCCCCTCTGAGGATTGTGAGGTAGGACTGCTGGATTTAGCAAACTCCTGCAAGTGGAAAGCACAATAATGCCACAGTCCCTGATCAGCAAATCAATTAGAAGGTAGTTGGAAAGTCACATTTTTTTCATATACGCAACCTTACTCTTAGCCTCTTACACAGAAAAGAAAACTCTTAACTCTCTCTAAACAGAAAGAGGACACATAAGCCACAAGTCCCTGTAAGAGATGTATGAAAAGCAGTGTGCCATCACAGACCCCAACAAGGCCTGTCAAGGGAAAGGACGCAATGTTGTGTGGAATGATGTACAGGCAAGCGGAGAAAGCTTCCACTGTGCATTCAATGACCCTGAGAAAGAGGAAGCAGGAGGAGGATGTGAGAGTTGTGCTTATCCCCCCTGCACGACTGAGTACTGAGAGTGAGGGAGAGAGATTCTCCATGCTGAGAGATGTATCCTCACTCTGTAGGGGATGAAAAATACCCTAGGGATTATCCTCCCTACCCCAAGCTCAAACAGCCTCTCAGCCCAAAGTCACTTAGCTGCGAGCTCCTACAGGGCAGGCGTACCATAGATATCCTCAACAAGCACTACTTGCTCACTCACTAACTCTCTCACTCTTTCTCTCTTACTCACTCTCATTCATTCATTACCCTCTCACCCTTTCACTCACTCTCACTTTTTCATTCATTCACTCTCTCACCCATTCACTCTTTCACACACTCATTCTCTTATGCATTCACTCATTCATTCTCACTCACTCATTCTCTCACATTCATTTATACACTTTCACTCATTCTTTTACTCATTCACTTACTCATGCACTTTCACTCACTCACTGGTACATTCACACTTTCATTCTCATTCTTCCACTCTCACTCTCATTCACTCGTACTAACTCCTTCTCTCTCACCCACTCATACCCTTGCTTACTCACTCTTACTCACTGACACTCACTCACTCACTCACTCATCCACTCACTCATGCACTTTCATTCTCATTCATTCACTTTCACCCGCTCATTTACTCTAACAATTCCTTCACTCTGACCCGCTCACTCATATACTCACTTACTCACTCTCACTCATGCACTCACTCACTCACTCACTCACTCACTCTCAATTACTCTCAATTTCACTCACTCTCTCATTCACTCTCACATATTTTTACTCACTCATTTACATACACGCATACTAACTCATTCACATTTACTCACTCACTCACTCTTTCATACTCATTTATTTTCTCTTACCTGCTCATTCACTTACTCACACTCATGCTAACTCATTCATATTCGCTCACTCTCTCGCTCTTTCTTGCTCTCTCCCTCCATCTCTCTCGCTCTCCCACTCTCTCTCTCTCTGTTGCATGGCACACTGCCAGGACTCAGCGCTGAAACGGTCTGGTGTGTATATTCCACTCTCCTCTTTTCTGCTGGCAACAATCAATACACCTCTAACAATTCAAGCAAATTAAACAAACTCGCCTATGCCTGCTTCAGTTTTGATTTTCTTTCTGCTTTTTTAACAAATATTTTGCATTCACCTGTGTTAGTCTATTTATTGCAGAGACAAGTGTAACTACTAATGCGATGATAGCTTTGAGTATTTTGGGAAAACAAAGGCTGCACAAATATTGCTTTTGTTTATTCCAGCCCAATGTAATGTGCCATACAATTCCAACAACTTTGATGGTGTTAGTTCTCCAAACCATTCCAAAGATTTTTTTTCTTCTCTCCCTGCATCTAAGCACCTGACACAAAAAAATCATGAAAAAACCTGTAAAGCACAGGAAAGTGTTCTGCAGTTTGAGAAAGATCAGTCAGTCACAAATGTACCTTCTCTTCAGGGCTCACACCCACTGAGTTTGGGTTAAATGAATTACCATCTCATGAGTCAGTGGCTATATTTTGCATCAGCATATTTTTCTCTCGCTGTGATGGAAATTACTTTGATTCCGGGCTATATATTACTTTCAAGTAAACACAGAGCAAAAGGAGCCAGAATGCCATTCCAATGTAAATGGGGATTAAAATGTTAATTGGCCACAGGCTGGGTGCAGTGCTATCATAGACATGTGTAATGAAAACAGGCTTGTATCCCTCTGAAGAGAACCTGATCATTTGTGTTCAGTAGCATAGATGGCTAGACAGTGAAAGACAGATCCTTTGTATTCCTTTATGGACATTTACACACTACACTACTTAATTCAAAACACATTTTTACACTCTTTCAGCTGAGTGAGTTTATTTTCAGTATATTTTATTTTTATTCATTTTTCTTTTCTTCTATTAAACCTAAGGTCAGGTGGCGCGGTGGGTAGCGCTGTCGCCTCACAGCGAGAAGGGACTGGGTTCAATTCCCCTGCCGGGTGACCGGGGTCCTCTCTGTGTGGAGTTTGCATGTTCTCCCTGTGTCTGCATGGGTTTCCTCCCACAGTCCAAAGACATGCAGTCAGGCCGATTGGATATGCTAAATTGCCCCTGGGTGTGAGTGTGTGAGTGACTGTCTGTGTCTGTCTGATGTATCCTGCCTTCTGCCCGATGACTGCTGGGATAGGCTCCAGCACCCACCCCCTGACGGAGAAGCGGCTTAGAAAATGGATGGATGGATGGAAACTTAAGGTCATACATGCCAGACATTTCCACCTCTGGTGTTCTGCTTTCTGGAATACACCCTTCAGAAGCAAACAGGCCAAACAGTGATTTGTGGTACACAGTGTACAAGCTGCTGATTTTATCAGCTGCTGATATTTAAAGAATGTCATGTTTCATTACTACAAAATAAGTTACAGCACATAAAAAATGTAATATAATCAAGATACTTCAGACATAAGTTCAAGAGTTTTTTTGATCCTCATTTTATAATATTAACATCTAAGGAAAGTAATCAATTAGCAAGATAGAAAGAAAGGAAGAAAGTAGAGAGCAAAGCAAGCAAAAACTTGTAAATGTACTTAAATGTACTCAAATACTTTTTTCAAGTATATGACCTTTAGTAAAGCATTTCCAGTCATACTTGGCAACTGTAAATTTGCCCAAACACGTTTGTCAAGCTTACAGAGCTTCAAACTGTATCATTGTTTTGAAATCAAACACTAGGCGATATTCTAAGAGTTTGGAGGTGGGAGTAAAATTATAATCATTTTCTAAAACAAAGACACAGGCTGAGGTGTGGAAGACAGTGTTACCATATACACAGATCAGGCATAACAATATGACCACCTTCTTGTTTCTACGCTCTCTGTGTCAGCATTAATAGATCATTCACAGCACTGGAGTAACACTGACGTCATGGTTGTGGGTTAGTGTGTGTTGCGCTGGTCTGAGTGGATCAGACACAGCAGTGCTGCTGGAGTTTTTAAACACCTCAGTGTCACTGTATCTCTACATCTACCAGGTGGACTGACAAAGTAGGAGTGTCTAATAGAGTCGATAGTGAATGGACACAGTGTTTAAAAAGTGTTTAAAAACACTGCTGTGTCTCATCCACTCGTACCAGCACAACACACCACCATCATGTTAGTGTTACTACAGTGCTGAGAATGATTCACCATACAAATAGTACCTGCTTAGATTAATATAATTATATGTTTACTCTGCCTGCAGTACAGACACACTCATACTCTCTTATTTCCATTGTACAATATGGATCAAAATTTGATGAGTTCTGATTATGAAATGGAGACTAAGGTCTCTGTCTTTTTCCTTTTAGTGAGTGTCATTCTAGAATTTTAAAGATTATTCATCAAATACTGTTCATTAAAATTACAGTAGATACAGTAATTTTGCTTTTGTTACTTAATGCAACACTATGTAGGATTTGGCGATTTGGAAACTTCTGTGGTAGAAATATGTCAGTTGTGGTTTTGACCCACACAAGCGGATGACTCTGACTTTTGCGACGGCATTGAACGAGTGGTCAGAGAACTCAGTCAAAACTTGGTGAAGGACATGACTTCCAAGGATGTAAGTGATTCATCTACTATTGTCAATATAACTTCAACAGTATAATGTTGATTTCGTATTTGAGGCCTAAACATCAAACCTTCTTTTTGAGCCTGTGCAAGTGATGTTAACATGTAAGGATATATGATGTGATCTGAAAAACATCATAATAAAAACAAGCTCTTCTCACATAGAAATATAAATCGAGGACTTCCTTTACTCTAGTACTTTTCACATGGTATGTCTCCTTTCACTGAAGTACACAATTTGTGTACTTTGTTGATCACCGCAAAGAAGAAAGTGAGATAAGGAAGGAAGGAAGAACAAAAGTGAAAGAAAGAAAGAAAAACAAAGAACATATTCTGAAAACATTTACCATGAAGATGTCAGCTCAGATATATTTCTCCATCCAGATCTTCTATGCAGGACTAATGAATCTGTAATTGCAATCTATTCTCCTCAGTGATCTGCTCTTTAACAGGCAGGATATCTTTTCCACCTGTTACCATGCCACTTTCCCCCAGTGTATTCCTCTCCTCTGACAAGCACCCTGGGAGCCCAGCTATTCTCTGAGGTGCCCTCACTGACTAAATATCCACTAATGTTAATAGACACGTGAGCAGATTCCTTGAATCAGCTCATTAAAGAGCACCAATTAGGCAGCAGGCTACTTTTTGTTTTGTGCCCTGTAACCAAGGAGAGTGCGTTTCAGGCAAGACTATGTTAAATTAAAGGTCTCCCTACCTTTTCTTCCCATCCTCAAATTAGATGTTTACTATGGATGTTGTAAAAATAAGTGGCATGAATGATGCCTGATGCATGACATAGTACAATGCAACATCTTCCTGATGCTTGGATTAGTGATGCATTTGAATGAAGACTGTACATTCTCTTTGATCACTGCTACAGACTGGCCCACCAATACATCTCCACAAGACACACTTATGAAACCATCAGCTAAAGAGAAAAAAAAGTGAAAGAAGTGTAAGATTTGATCAAATCTGCCTTTTGGGCTAAAGCTTTTTGCCTTCAGCACATCAGGGAACTTTGTGCAGTGTGAGCAGGATATGAAACCTGTTTTTGCCCTGTAATGTGTCCTTGGGGGAGATTAGATCACTGATGGTGACTTCACCTCACGCACTGATGTCATTCACAATGCCAACACAATCCTTAGAGAGAAGATAGGCCATCGGTCGTATCTCATTGTGCCAATAATCTGCTCATTAAATGAATCACTTTGCTGAAATCATGTACATAATCGCCAATTAGCTGCAGTGTTTGAGAAGTACCTTCTTTCAACCTTTCAACTTCACTGCATTTAGATTTCACAGTCGAGATGTGTTGTGCACATAATGGAAGAAAATCGAGTGCTAACATCAAACGATGTACATATGTTTTGCAAAATGAGAGAAACAATGGACGAGAAAAGGGGAATGGGTTGAAATAGACACTTCTGAGATCATCATCTTTTTCTTTATTTCCAGCAGTAAAAATGTTTTGAATAAAGCATGATCCAAACGATCCAAATAACATTAATGTTTCATATTTCCCTCACGACTATAGTGTAATATAAAAACATGCGCATGCCTTTTAACTAAACACTCACAGGGTGGTAAGAAATGAGAAGAGGAGAAAAGACGTTGGGCTAAAAGCCTCATTTATGTGGTCTCACCAGACCACAAAGGCTATCTAAAACCCATGTCAAACAAAAGCTACTTTCACCTGCAGAGAAGAGCACTTTAGAATTCTGGTGTTGTGTCTCAGTGAGGTCAAACAGATGAGAAACTAAAATGACTTTGAGACCTTATCCAGCTGACCTTTCACAAGCATCGCCATTGCAGTGGTCACACGAAGGCGGGGAGAGTTTGTATTAAGGGCTCTTAATGCTTTCTCACAATTAGTAAGGTCCAGGCTTCCTCTTAAGTCTCTGTTATTAAAATAATCCCTGGTCCAGCAGTTATCTAGTATATAAAGGAACTGCACAGATGAATAGGGTTTGAATTTGTTATGTTATGGAAAGGAACAGCAAACAGATCAGTGTGATGAGAGCTGATCAAAGACCCACAGAACCTCCTTGTGTCTTCTGCATAAGTCTTTCAAGGCCAGGTTACAATAAAATTAAATAACATCATTGTCCAAAACAAAACCATATATCCTAAAAATGCTAATTTTACAGAAGATGGCAACACATGTTAACAATTTTTTTCAATTTTGGAACATTTCTGTTGTTCCATTTATGTTCACACAATGTAAGGGTGGCTCAAATGATGCACTTATTTTTAAACAGTGGAAATGCATAGTTTTGAAATGACAGTGACAAAATGTTTCCCTTGCCGTCAGAAAAAAACAAACAATAAATGTAATATATACGATAATACAAGGCAATACAAAGTCAAACACCCCTACTTTGGGCTCTACCTTTTTAACAGTTGATACTACAGTTATACATTCATTCACAACAGCAAATGAAAGCGTTTCTGTGATTACAGGCACTTTCGGCTGTCGAGATGTTTAGAAAAAGGACTTCACCAAAAATTCATTTTAAGAAGTTGAGTTTTTAGCACAAATAATGAGCTACATGAAAGTGCATATCTTCTTCTTCTTTCGGCTGCTCCCTTTAGGGGTCGCCACAGCGGGTCATCTGCCTCCATCTTGCCTTATCCATTGCCTCCTCTACTTTCACACCAACCATATCCATCTCCACCTTCACTACATCCACTACATCCACATTCACTACAAACCTTCTCTGAGGTCTACCTCTTCTCCTTCTACCTGGCAGCTCCATCTCCAACATTCTTTGACCAATATATACACTATTCCTCCTCAACACATGTCCAAACCATCTCAGCCTGGCCTCTCTGGCTTTATTTCCAAACTGCTCCACCTTCACTGTCCCTCTGATCTGCTCATTTCTAATCTTGTCCATCCTTGTCACTCCCAACAAAAATCTCAGCATCATTATCTCCGCCACCTCCAGATCAGCCTCCTGTCTTTTAGACAGATCCACAGTCTCCAAACCATACGTCATAGCAGGACGCACTACTGTCTTGTAAACCTTCCCTTTCACTCTTGCTGCTATCACTGTCTCACTATCCTCGTCTCACTATCCTCATACATGTCCTGCACCACCCTAACATACTTTTCAGCTACACCTGACTTCCTCATACAGTACCACAGTTCCTCTCTTGGCACCCTATCATATACCTTCTCTAGATCCACAAAGACACAATGTAGCTCCTTCTGACCTTCTCTGTACTTCTCTACCAACACTCTCAATGCAAAAATTGCATCTGTGGTACTCTTTCTGGGCCTGAAACCAAACTGCTGCTCACTGATCTGAACCTCTCGCCTTAGCCTGGCTTCAACAACTCTTTCCCATACCTTCATGGTCTGGCTCAACAACTTTATACCTCTGTAGTTACTGCAGCTCTGCACATCACCCTTGTTCTTAAAAATGGGGACCAGTACACTGCTTCTCCACTCATCAGGCATCCTCTCACTCTCCAGGATTTTGTTAAACAACCTGGTTAAAAAGTCCACTTCCTTCTCTCCTAAACATCTCCATACCTCCGCAGGTATGTCATCTGGATCAACTGCCCTTCCATTCTTCATCCTTTTTAAAGCTGCCCTCACTTCCACCTTACCAATTCTCTGCACTTCCTGATCCACTATCTCTCCCCCAATTGTCCTCCTCTCTCTCTCGTTTTCCTCATTCATTAGTTCTTGAAAGTACACCTTCCATCTACTCAACACTCTCTGTTCACTCACTAGTACATTTCCCTCTCTATCCTTTATCAGCCTAACCTGCTGTACATCCTTTCCAGCTCTATCTCTCTGTTTAGCTAAACAATACAAGTCCTTTACTCCTTCTTTACTGTCCAGCCTCTCATACAGCTCATCATAGGCCTGAGCCTTTGCCTTTGCCACCATTCTTTTTGCTATGCGACTAGCCTCACAGTACTCCTACCTACTTCCTTCATCTCTCTGGTTATCCCACTTTTTCTTAGCTGCCTTCTTCTTCTGAATACTCTCCTGGACTTCCTCATTCCACCACCAACTTTCCTCTGACCAGACGGAACACCCAACACATTCTTGCCAGTTTCTCTCACCACCTTAGTTGTATTTTCCCAGTCCTCAGGTAGCTCCTCACTGCCCCCGAGGTCCTGTTGCAATTATTCCCTGAACTGCCTGCAACCATCCTCCTCCTTCAGCTTCCACCATCTAATCTTTGGCTCTGTCTTCACTCTCTTCCTCTTCTTTGTTTCTAATCTCATTCTACAGACAACCACCCTATGCTGCCTTGCTACACTTTCCCCTGCCACCACTTTACAATCTCCAATCTCCTTTAGGTGGCATCTCCTGCTAAGGATATAATCCACCTGTGTGCACCTCCCTCCACTCTTGTATGTCACCCTGTGTTTTTCCCTCTTCTGAAAATACGTGTTCACCACAGCCATTTCCATTCTCTTTGCAAAATCTACAACCATCTGACCTTCCGCATTTCTGTTTTTCACACCATACATACCCAGCACCTCTTCATCCCCTCTGTTCCCTTCACCAACATGTCCATTGAAGTCTGCACCAATCACTAATCTCTCCTCTCTAGGGACACCATCTACCACTTCATCCATCTTACTCCAAAATTCCTCTTTCTCCTCCAACTGACAACCAACCTGTGGTGCATATTAACTGACCACATTCAAAATCACACCATCAACCAGGCTCATGATCCTGTCTGGCACTCTCTTTACATCCAGAACACTGTTCACAAGCTGTTTCTTTAGGATTATCCCTACTCCATTTCTCTTCCTCTCTACACCATGATAGAACAGTTTGAAACCACCTCCAATGTTCCTGGCCTTGCTTCCTTTCCATCTGGTCTCCTGAACGCACAGAATATCTACCTTCCTTCTCTCCATCATGTCTGCAAGCTCTCTGCCTTTACCAGTCATTGTCCCTATGTTCAGAGTCCCTACTCTAACCTCCACACTCCTGCCTTTCCTTCTCTCTCACTGCCTTCTAACCCGCCTTCCTCCTCTCCTCTTTGATGGTCTTCGACCTACAGTAGTCCAATTTCCACCGGCACCCTGCTGGTCAACAGCACCGGAGGTGGTCGTTGTTAACCCGGGCCTCGACCGATCCGGTATGGCAATCATATTTGTGATCCGCATGATAGTTTTGGCACAAGTTTTATGCCGGATGCCCTTCCTGATGCAACCCTCACCATTTATACGGGCTTGGGACAACCTATCAAGTTGGGTAAATTCGCGAAATATATGGCAAAATTTCTATAAGTGATTTTCACTCTCCTGTTTACATAATTTAGCATTTAGTTTAGTAAGTGTTGTTAAAAAAAGCTTTTTTTTCTACACTTTTGAGCACATCAGCCACCTTATGTGAAAATGTCATAATGAACAGACCTGTGGAAAAGCTGTAGAATTTCAAAATTACTTGACATGAAATCTCATTATATTAACTTACGTTAAAGGTTAAGATAAATGAGCACCATTTTGGAAAACAACAATATGCTAATTCTATATGTGTGGCTAAAGTTTCTCTTCAAGCAGAAAAACCTATCTGCAGAGTTCTAACAGCAGCTGGTGAAGGCTTCTGAGGAGACGTTCTGTTCGGTAAGATCCAGTGAAACTAAACTCTGCAGGAAGGTAGATCTCCAGGTTTGGTGAACATTTTCCCATCTCATCTGACAGCAAAGTGATGCCTTTGGCAGCACATGAGATGAAACATCACATCTGCTAGAAGTCCATGTTCTTGCGCAATCACTTTAACATGAGATGAAATTATCCATGTCAGAGAGGCATCACGTTAGGTGACAAGCGGCTGGTGGGGAACTTGAGAAATTAACGTAGCCTCTGATATTGACATTATTCAGGGAAAGCCCCAAGGCAAAAATATTCAAAGAAACAGAGCAATAAGCTGCATGTTGGATCCCATAGCTCAGCCCATGTGGAAACAATTGGCGTAATTGAAATAAATAAACTCAGCAGGAAGAAAAAAAAAAAAAGCTAATACTTTTCACCATAGCTTAACCGGGTTATCTTCTCCTGTAAAAATCCCCCTTCTCACTTTCGAACCTTCACATAAATTATTTAAATAAGTGTAGGAGGGGAGTCATTTGCATATAGATAAAAGTCAGTTTAATATTATAAATTACCTTTTTATGCAGCAATCTAGAGGATTTTGCTTTAATCTCTGAATAAACGTGTCTTTGTGATTTCTCATGAACCTGCAGAGGGGTGTGCTGGCGAGGTGAGATGCTCTGTGTATGTGTGTGTGACGGGGTGGAGGTGAGGGAAGTTGCAGGGAAGGGTTGAAGATATCACACAGAAAGGTTTCCTATTCATCCTCTGCCTCCCTGTAATTAATAGATTATTTACACATGCACACTCCTGTCATTCTCTCCCTGGGCATCTCATTAGTGCTCTGACCTCTCCGCCCGGCAACAGCGCTGCCTCCCTGACCGTGGCCAGCCTTCCATCAGCTGGCTGCTGGGGAGAGGGAGGGACAGAGGGGTGGAGGGAGGGAGAAAGGAAGATGAACTCACTGCTCCTAGCTGCTGAGGCCTGCTTTCAACATTAGCATGCGCGGCACAATGCCCTACCTACGTGGCGTGGAAAGGTGAGAATGGCATGAGACCCCACTGAGAGAAAGGAGCTTCCTGCTTATTCTCTACACATTAGTAAAAGTAACACTGCTTACACATGATTCAGATTCTACCTGCTCAGAAGGAGAAGAACAAATAATTAAGAATGGATCTAATTTTGGGATTGAGTCACATTATGGGATAAGCGTTTCAGAACTTTATGGTCACAACATGGATGCTCTTGATGGGGCCGATACAAAATGGAAGCACTGAATTTCATTGCTGTTGTGACAAAGGTCCTTTTGTCACAAAAGGGTCATTTTAAAAGAGAAGTGTGTTTAGATTTTATTGTCTCATTTTTGACTATTTCTAATAATCCATTAATTATTAAACTTTCAGACAATATAAAGAGCAGTAAGTATTTTCAAATGTAATATATACCAACCTTCATGTCAGAACAGCCATTAAGAACAAGTTACTGTACTATATATAAAAATCTGCCACCAAAACAGGACAAAGCTTTCAGAGACAGAACAAATTTAAGCTTCACAGGTGTTTCTGATCACCGTTTAAAGACAATTCAACAAGATTAGTCTGAAATGACTAATAATGTTGAGATTCCCTTACTGAGAAAAAAAATGGGTAAGACAAAACAAAACGAAACAAAACAAAACAAAAAACAAATAAAAAGGCTGCTGGTGTTCTCAGAATAATGGATTGAACACCCCAGACCTCAACATCACTGAATCACTGTGTTTAGCATTTTCAGAGCAGAAAATACAACCAACTTCTAAGACTGAACTTTGTTTGTAAGGAAAAATATCCCTGCAGACTGATCTTTGAAAAACCGCCTACAAATCTCCCAAAACAAAGGGAAGCTGTTATAAAAGTGAAAGGTGGACAAACTACATACTTAAACATTTGATGCTGTATTTAGTAGTTGTGGCTTCTGCATAATTTTCAGTTTGTTTTCTTTTCCTTTTAGTCCTCAAAATTTTGAATCCAATAACCTATGACATTTAACCTTTAATAAATCAGGGTGCTTATTAATTCCATCTTGATACATCTAGTCTGTGGACTTAACTCACACAATGATATTCATAGACATGATAAACATAAATGAAAAAAAGCAAAAATGACCAGGCAAACAGAAGAATTCAATAAACATGTTGCTTTTTGTTGTGTATGAAATCATTACTGTGAATGAAAGCATGGAAACCCTGACTTCTTTTCATAAACGATATTGTCTCACACCACACATTAATACATTATTCGATCAATGTAGCTAGGAAAGCGTTTCTGGAAAGCTTGAATTGCCTGTGCAATTTCATCTGAATCCCCTCTAGTCCCCCTTCACTCTCAGAGTCTTGCTCCAGGCAAGTAGGAAGATGAGCAGAAGCAGCACACGCTCATGATATTTCACAACCCCCATGTTTGGTGACAGCAATCACCATGACGATCCCACACCATGCTGCCACACTGGGCCAAGCATGGGAGGCGCCTCAGCATGAAGTGGCCACAGCATAAAAAGACACGAGCATGGCTGCTCTAAAAAGGAACACGGTTCAAATCAATACTGTCATTATCAGGGAGCCTGAGCTGAATTAGATGTCACAGCACCTGGGGCAAAGGGGGGCTGACACACGACTATTTTAAGAGTGCATGATGGATTGAGACAGCCTGGCCCTTTAAGAGGGCCCAACTGCCTGACTTGTATGCATTAGCAGTTAGCCTCCTCCATGCACTGATGGTCAGCTAGTGGACTTGGTCAATGAAATACATCAAAACAGTAGGGCTTGTATGTCTATAAAAGGAAATGAAGAGAGCTAGACTATACTGGATGGCTGACTGAATGTGCCAGTGTAGCACTAAATGACTGCTTAGCGACAGGCACACAACGTCAACAGGTCTCATTCAGAGTATTTAAGTGGGATAGAATCAAGTGTGATGGGACATCAGGTCATACTGGCCACTCGTTGAATTCCCTACTAAACTCTATCATAACATGTCGAATATAATTTAGAATGAAACATCATGCCTGAAACAATCATAGAATAAAACTAATATTAAGCAAATAAGAATGAATGTAGAACACATGTAAAATATGTTCATTAAAAATGACCCATGTGATGAACGATTAGGCCTCGTTAAAAGAGGTCACCCTTCATTTATTTAATTTCCAGTCATTAAGTACAAGTTATTCATTTCCAGGAGATATTTATCAGAAGATGTAAGATAATCTCATTGCATAAGGAAGGGAACAATCATGCAAGACCTGGTAGCCCACGAAAACTGTCACCATCAGAAAAACAGTACTTAAAGCTTCCATTTTTAGGAGATGAGAGGACAAAATCAAGCTCCAAAAATCTGTTTCTGTGAATCCTTCCAGTGCGACAACTCTGTGCTATGAAAAGATGTCTGAAAGGATATGTAAAGCTGTCAGGAACACAGACACACACACACACACAAAGGCAGTACAACACCAAAACACGACATATGAGCCGTGGAGTAAAGTTTCATGGATTGATATTATGGGATTAAATGTATCATCAGAAGCCTGTGCAGAGTTCTTTGGAAAAACACCAAACAAATGGAAATGTAATCAAAGGCAAAGGCTGGACATACTAGATACTCATATCTATACATGTGCCTTTTTCCCCTGAAAAATGAATAAATTGTACTTAATTGCTGTTGTGACTGAAAATTAAATAAATGCAGAGTGGTCTCTGACTTTTACATGGCACTGTAGGGTTTTTTTTTCTTTTCAGAATTTAGGCCTTTCATAAAATCTGAAATGATATGTTACAATCATCTACTACATTTAATTTCACCTTAGTATCAATCACCTGAACGTTACTTTAAACCATACACTTACAGTAACAGAATAAGTTTAACAGAGCCCAATTGAGAACCATTACTATTTAAATAGGAAATATTTTAAATGCAGTATCCTACTTCTTATATTAAGCTGCCAAGACACTGAGTAGCCTAAAAAAATGAAGAGAAGTAACAGCTAAAACCGCAGTCCCTTAAAAAGTGTCCCTTAATGCCCAGTTGCACAGAATTCCTGAATCCAGGTATAATTGTATACCATTTAGGTGACAGACCTAACAGCTGCTGATAAAGTAGCAGGAACATTTAGTACTAAACACCACATTCAACATTTCTGTCAGTAATTCCTTTTCCCAACATTTTATTGAGCTCTAGAAAGCTGTAAATGGAGAAAGAAAGAGGGGAAAATCACCTGCTTCCTTTTACTGGTGTGATAGTGGATGGATACAGATGTCTGGAGAACATGATTCATGATCCAGACAAAGTATTGATTTGGTCTGGGACCATGCCCTGATTTATTGTGTCATTTTTTTGTTTATAAAGGTAGATTGAGAACACAAGTCTTTCCATTTAAGCGTGCAAAATAAAAGCAGTGTGAGCAACAGAGCTGTCCAGCTGTGTGATGAATCACATCGTCCTCACATTTGTCCTCACATACTCAAACCCACTGCAGCACTGTCTTCATCACACACAGCTTCCAACACCGCTGCTCCTGCCAGGCCAACATGCTTCCAACCAGAAGAGCAACTGCTGGAATTTTACTCTGATCATGAACCAATACATGAATTGCTGCAGAAACAAGACAAGTCAAAACGTAAAGGCAGGCACACGTTCTAATGCAGCATGGTGAACTGGAGCCTTGAGATTCAAGATTGTTATTCACTAACGATACAAAAAAAAGTAATCAATCTGAGCCCTACTAGCCCACATACGGTTATTTTTCTTTAAAACAGCAAGAATGTTAGAGAACCCCCCCGCCCAAAGGAAAAAAAAAAAAAAAAAGTTTCAGAAGTAGTTTGCCAGTTCAATGAATATGGCTGGGAGCAAGCATTACAAAACACTACTTTTCCATAATCACAGATGGCATTCCCTGAACTCACTTTACTAAATGCGATGCCAATTAATATAACAAGTGTGCCCGACTGACCCGGATCTATAGCAGGGTTGCTAGTAAACTGTTTGACAAAGCTAAATGTGGACTTTTCATAATTATAGTTTAGATGACAACACCATTGCTGTTATATTGTCTTAGAAAGAAATGCCTTTTGCTTTCTCCACAAACATTTTAAAATTCATTATTATTTTTAGAAAAAAAAGTAGAAAAAGACAGAAGAGAAGGAGAAAGACAGAAAAGATGAACACAGGGCTACAGAAGTATTTATTGAGCATGCTACAGAGGTAAAAGCAGAATACAGGATAGAAAGACAGATAGAGGAAGAAAAAAAAGCCAAACACACAACAAAGTCAATCCTTTCCGCTTTGTTAGAAAAATGATCTTTTAATTGTGCCACGTTCAAACTATATTGAAACTTACATTTGTCTAGAAGTAAAAAAAAAAAACAAACAAACAGCCCCCCACCCACCACCCCCCTCCCAAAAAAAAACCTAAATACAGAACTTATTAACCACCATCAAAATGTACAGTTCATCCATGTGGGAAACAAACCCATAAGATTTCTGGAAGAAAAGAGGTGGGGTACGATGTTTTGTAACCGTTACATTTTGCATACTGGATAAACATCAGCTTGTTTATGAGCTCAACTTTCAAGAAGTATAAAATGATGGATCGGCTTTAAAAAAAAAAAAAAAAATAAAAAATTGCGCACTCAGGAAATTAAGACTAAAAGGCACAAACTTTGGTCCCACCAGGTTATCCTTCTTCTATGTACTGTTCATGTCAAAACTTAAGGCTCACATTTGTTAGCTTGTACTAATGCATGCAACAGCTGTTCTCTGAACAAAGATTCTCAGAACTAACTAGACCTGTTAGCACATGCAGTTTTCTGTGTAAATCCAAAAGGAGAAACCTTGCAATAAATGCTAATAAAAAGGGCAAGTGTAAATGCCTACTATGCAAAAATCAAACTGCGCAAAAAAAAACCCCTAGTTCAACATGTACTGTACTCTTAACCATCGATGTATTCAGTACATAAAAAAGAAGCTTAAAAAAACAAAACAAAAAAGAAACTTGATGGTTGCACACTAGTATTAAAGCTTGTGGTGTACATTGAGCTCTCTAAAGAATCACTGTAAAAGGTCTCCGTTATATACATTCCACTGGATATTTCACCACGATCTGTAATTCTAACTGACCAAATATGCAAAACAAGACAAATGAGCACAAAAAGC
>NC_051213.1:20862447-20894947 GCF_015220715.1 Pygocentrus nattereri
TTCATTCAAATCTCAAAAACACTCTAAATCAACTTCTGCCCTGTTTGTACTAGGCAGATGATGCATTGTGGTTGCTTAGAGAACCTTAAAATGGATCTTGAAAGAACCTTTAAATTAATTGTTTTGTAAATGAGACCAGGCCAATTAAAGGGAATTCCTAGACCCACACCTCCAGTCCAAGTACCTTTTAGGAAGATTTAATATCAATTTATAACTTATCATGTACTAATTATAACATGTCAGCAATTTATTTGTATGCTTATTTACAAACCTTAGAACCCAATTGTTCTGAAAACTAAAGATTTTAAAGAATTTTCTCTATTGTGGACCTCTCATCTATTACAGATTCCAGGGAGAAGCACACAATTACATACCCATTACAAATATCTTAAAACCTTATCATATTTTCCAGGGTGTGTACATGTGAGGTGAGGTAGCAGTGTTACAAACACAGAGGCAACAGGAGGGACTGATGTTCTTTGTGTTGTTTCTGGAACAGAACCAAAAAAAAGTGAAAGAGTGAATCAAATGAATCAGTCTGCAAAGAAAGGAGGTCATCTGCAGCAGGCTAACCAACTGTAGTACTTGAGATAATAACAGAATATTATACTTTATTATAATTTTTTTAACAATATGAATCAGTAACAATGAGATGTATATGGCACATTGTCTGTAGGTGTAGAAAAGGTTTATAAATACACAGATCCTATCAAATCTGTTCAAATGTGACCTGCTGCATTCTGTTTAAACAGAACCTTGACCGAATGTTTTTTTTTTCAGAGAGGGTACACTTTAAATATATAATTGATATCTGATTGAATGCAACATTCAAAACGTCATTTTCAAATGAATTTAGAAAGCCCAAAAAAGTACATTTTATCATGTGAAGCATTTCTGCAGGTCACCACACACATTACTGCTGTAAGTTCTATATTTTCACAGGAGGTATAGAACATTGTAGTATTATACATTATAGTATAGTCAGCTTTGCTTTTTAATACTTTGTATACAGTAGTGTTCTAATAAACTATAGTGAAGCTCATGTTCTTGATAAATACATTTTATGCTTTATTTTTAGAAATATACAGAATTTATCTACAATTTAAACCATTATACATGCATATTAACTGGTTTTCAAAATACATGCAATCCTCCATACTGTGTCAAAACCAAGCAGAAATGAACATTTTAAGAGGTGTCTAAAGGGTTAATGTATTTCTGTGCCACATGCTATGAAAAACAGCTCTAAGGCTGTATGAATACTGTTCCAGCCCTTTTACAGGAGACTTTTACTGTTGACAGGTAGGGAATCATTTATGCCAATTTACTGTAGTAAACAATGATCACTCCTCACAAATGTTTTGATGTTTTGATGTTTTTTCTCTTCTTCGCGCTTTGCAGGGTCACTGAGTGCAGGGTGGAAATACTGTTTAGGAAGTGCTCCTGTGATGTAAGGTAGCAATGTTATATACAAACTAGAGGGATTGGTGTTCTTTGTTCAGTCTGAGAACATATTACTGCTACAAGCCATGTATTTTTATCAGCCTTTATATAGAACAGTATGGGGCTTTTAATATCAGACAGGACAAATACCAGTACAAATAGGGGACTGACCACAATCACAATCAATAAATTCTCCTTTAAAGGAAACAGCAGACCTCCAATTATCTCATTCTACCACTGTTACACACCACAGATGATCGGCCAAAGAGAGAGGAGAATGGCAACAGCACTCTAGGGAAAGACTCAGTCAATACAATCCTCTACTCAGTGGCCTGTAGGGTCATGTAATGATCAAGCTTCTTTGGCAAATATTGCTCCTCTTTTCAGATATTTTGAGGACTATATTTTTCCAATGTCTCCTACACTGTGTCTATGAAGTTGTTTTGAACTAAATTGCAAAAATAATATCAATCACATCATTGTCCACGGCTTGTTCTACCCCTCAAATTCCCCGGCTTTATACAGGTAGGCTTCTTATTAAGTAACTAAATGGAAACAATACCAATAATCTTAAATTATCAGAATGACTAATACTGGCCATTTAAGAGGAATTAAAAATAAACTAGGAATTATTAGTTAAGTAAAAATGTAAGTGTGTATTTAAATGAGGTAATGAGAAAGTAATTTATTAATATTAACCCCTTAATATCCCAGGCTTATTACATCCATCCATCCATCCATTTTCTAAGCCGCTTCTCCGTCAGGGTCGCAGGGGGGTGCTGGAGCCTATCCCAGCAGTCTTCGGGCGAAAGGCAGGATACACCCTGGACAGGTCGCCAGTCCATCGCAGGGCTTATTACATACAAAGGCTTATTATTCAGCTTATTATTCAACTACAGTGCAAACTGGTTAAGCTATTCTTAGGTTATAGAAGTGTGTAATAAAACTTTGAGTCCACCGGCAGGCCCATGAATTGTTAAAGGGTTAATTAAATTGTACATGACCACAGCTAAAGCAGAGTAAGAGTGAGAACGTTAAGCAGTAGAAGATCAGTGTTAGTGTCAGAAGTCTTCAGGTTGTCAGTGGAAGGGGGTTTTGGTGATGCGTTTTAAAACAAGCCTTTACCTGATCCAGCAGGTCCCACAGACAGCGGAATAATTAGCAACTATCAGTTGTCAAGCACTAGCGTAGTCTGTTGTGAGAAATTGGCAAAAGTGTCAAATAAATGGACAGTGCACCCAGCTAACTGCACACAGTGTATCTTAACAGACAACCTGATTTCGCTGGTCTGTGTAGGGCAGCGTCACCCAGAGAGGTATTGGGTAATTCAACTTTCGCCAGTGTGTCTTGTGCTAATTAAATGCATTGCACCTCATCCAGAAATGTCAGGATTGATTTATCATCTTCTGCAAGAAGTGACTTTATTTCAATGTTTACACAAGGAGAAAAGAACAGCAAGTGGTTGTTATCTTGTCCTCTCTTTTTTTTGGGGGGGTGACATTGGAGAACAAATAGATAAGTCTAAAATGGAAACAGGTATTATTAGCAGCTATATTTATGGGTCTAAAGAGTTAATGCATTTCTATGCATCATCTTAAGAAAAACATCTCCAAGGCAATGTGAATAAAAAATCTGACTGTTTTAAGTAGTCCCTCAGTAGCTGATGCCATTAATTGTGGTTTGTTTTCTTCTTTTTTTCATGTAAGTGGTATTTTTCATTCCAGGCACTGGTTGGTCCCAGTGGGTCAAGTAAAGTTAATTAACTTACTGCCCCATTTCCAAAAAAGTTGGGAGGAGGTGCAAAAAGTAAATAAAAACTGAATGCAATAATATGCAAATCAGACAACATTTTAAATGTTGAAACTGAGAAATTATTTCGTTTTTTAAAAAGATATGGCTATTTTGAATTAGCAACACATTTAAAAAAAAGTTGGGATATGGGCAACAAAAGACTGGAAAAGTTGTGGAATGCTAAGAAATAAAAACATCTGGTAGAACACCTCACAACTAATTAGACTCATTGGCAACAGGTAAGTAACAAGAACATTTAGAGACTTTTTCAGAAGTAGTTTCAATTGTTTTTTCAGAAGTAAACAAGGGGAGGGGTTCACCACTCTGTGAAAGGCTGCACAGGCAAATAGTGTAACAATTCAAGACAAACATTTCTCAACGTAAAACAGCAAAGAAATTGGTGATTTCGTAATCTATGGTAAATAATATTGCTAAATGATTCACACAATCCGAAGAAATCTCTGTATGCAAGGGACAAGGCCGAAAACCAATATTGGCTGGACATGATCTTCAAGCCCTCAGGCAGCACTGCAATGAAAACAGACACGATTCTGTAGTGAAAATCAATTCTTGGGCTTAACAACATTTCCGAAAACCACTGTTTGTGAACAGTTTGTGGCATCATTCACAAATGCAAGTTAAATCTCTACCAAACAAGAAACCATCAACCGCTGATTCCCAAACACTTACAGAGTGTTGTTAAAAGAAGAGGTGATGAAACATGCACACAGTGGGAAACATGCCCACTCCCAACTTTTTTAAAATGAGTTGCTGGCATCAAATTCAAAATGGGTATGTATTTTTCAAAAAAACAATAAAATCTCTTAATTTCATTTGATATATTGTCTTTGTACTGTTTTCCTTTAAATGGTTAAATGTTTTTTGTACATTTGTACATTGTTGAATTCTATTTTAAATTACATTTTGCACAGCATCCCAGCCTCCTTGGAAACAGGGTTGGAAACTGGTTGGATGATGAAACTTAATACCTCTTATTCAAACAACACAATAGCTCACAACATAGTCTCATCATCTAAAATGCTAAAACATCACCTGGGAAGCAACTGATAAAGACATTCTGAAATGTATTTGTAAAAAGCTACTATGCATTTGTAATAAGGACTAGCAATGCTGTGGGGGGCATTTTGCTGGAATAGTTTGGGTCCACTTGTTCCCTTAGAGGGAAGGATCTCTGCAAATAAATACAAAGTTATTCTGACTATCCTGTAAAGGAACTCATCATCCTGATGAGAGAGGTCTTATCCAATGCCCCACCCATGGCAATATCCCCCTCCAAAGGGTATGACAGTTCACTGAATGGATTAGTTAGTTTGAAATGGATGCAATCATATGATACAGTCTTCACAGTCACCAGATCTCAACCTAGTTGACAACCTGAGATTTTGGGCCAACATTTTAGACAATGGTCTCCTTTGCCATTATCAAAGCATGACCTGAGGAAATTCTGTTCCAGAATTCTGTTCCATCCCTCCAGTACAGTTTCAGAGACTTTGAGAATTTATGCCAAGGCACATTGAATCTGTTGTCCTTACTAAGACATGTTAGGTTGGTTTTTTTCCTTTGTCATTGATCATATTCATCACACACTCATATATTATTTAATAATCTTTATATACTCATTTCTTCCCTCTGTCTATTTGAATTTGATAATATAAAATTACATTATGTTATCAGATTATGGAGTAATATAAGTTGCTTTGTTAAATATGTCCAATATTTTGTTTTTAACATGGTATCTATTTAATAAAGCTTGTGTTCTTGCAAATACATTGGTGTTCATCTCCAAGACCTTGTGAATACCATTCTATACCTTTAACAGGACATTTGCACTGCTAACAGGTAGGGAACAATCTACACTAATTCCCTGTAATGGACAATGTTCTGTCATTACAAATCTTTTGATGTTTGCTGTGTTCTTAGTGCTTTGTAAGGTCACTGAGTGCAGAGTGGAAAGTAAACATCCTCAGCTGGCTGAGGCAGAGAGTGCAAGAACCTAGACCCAAAACTCTGAGTTTCATGAGCATGACCACACACACACAAACAAGCCCCCCACACACACACACACTCTATCTAAGATAACTGATCAGCTGGTGCATGGTGCACCACGTCTTTAGTGCTTCAGTCTCTGCTTTGTTGTCATGGTGACTATCAGAACATGGGTCCTGTGGGAAATGACTCCATGAGTGGCCTGTCTGGCTTGTCTAAAGCCCACCCCAGTGTCCTCCTCCCTCTGCCTCTGCAGTGCTGCTCTTGTCAGGACCACTCTGCGCACTGCTTCTGAACCATCATACCAGCTGCTCTCCTGTTGGACAGGCCCTGTGCCTGTGGTGATGGACAGAAGTGATCTGCCTGTGTGACAGTGGGGACATGGTGTGAAGTGTCCTCTCCCAGAGGGACTAACACCACATGGAGACCAGGATGGCGATAGCTTTGACTGGGATTCCTCTGATTTTTGTGGACTCACTATATGCTTCACATAGAAAATGTGCTCAAAAGGTGACACATTGACAGTTATATAACCTTCGTACTACAGTTTTTAGCTCAGGTATGTACTTTTGTCCATTAAAAAAAACATAACTTCCATGAGCAAGTCATTTTGAGATTACTTGACATGGTTTAAGGCAAATCTGTAATGATTTAGGCAGGCAATTTGCACAGTGCTAAGGGCAAAATTAACACCACTAACCAAATCATTGAGCAAAAGCAGTTTGTGTGTGGTATGTGAAAAAGTCAGAAAATTAAGCTTGATCAACAATTTTTTTTTCATATTTAGTGCATCCACCTTTTGCCTTTATTAAAGATTCCTTTATTTTCAGGGGAATTGATTTCAGTATTTCAAAGAAATCTGCAGGGATATTTTTCCACACCTCCAAATTTCAGACTTTGAATGCATTTTCGCTTCTCATGATCCAAGTAATCCCAAACACATTCAGTGATGTTCTGGATTCTGAGGTGGTCAGTTCATTATTCTGAGAACACCAGCATCTTCTTATTTGATTTGCAAATTGTTTTGATTCGCACTTCTCATTCACCAGCTTCTTGTTTGAATTGTCCTGTTCTTGTACTGCTGCACCATTAGGTGGAACAGGAGAATTCGAACAAGAAGCTGGAGAATGAGAAGCTGATTTCAGCTTTGCAACTTGTTGCAGATTAAATGTATGGAGAAACCAGCCGAGTGCTTATAAATGCAAATAAGTCCATTCATCTCTAAATTATCGATGTTCTATTTCAACAGTTGACAATGTTTTGCACTAAATTGTTTGGTTTGTATTCAGTTATTTTTATTGATTTCTGTTAGCAAAAGCTGGAATGATTGACTTTGCCTTTACTTAGTCTAAATTTTTGTTGGATATAATACCTTTGGTTGTGTAAGTTTGGTTGTTGGTTACACTTAAAACACACTTAAAAAAGTGTCTTGTTCACACTTTCGGTTGGGCTTGTTTGGTGTGTCAGGTGGAGATTCACGCTTTGAAAGTAGCTAAAAAATAGGCATTATCTTTTCTGTAAAAGCAGCTAAATTGTAGTACTTTACTAAATTGTACTACTTTTTCAGTAGCTATCTTAACCCTGCTAGTGGTTGACTTGCACAAGCATCCTGAGTATGTGTTCTCCATTGTTAGACTTTGTTCATCATAAGGAATTCTAAGCTAGTCTTACTATGTAATAACAAGATCAGCAGGTGCTGGAGTAAATATAACAGATATATGGGTAATGTATATTTGCTGTCAAAAACATTTCACATTTTCTCTTCTTTTTTTTTGTAAACGTTTACTTTTATTGCATTATTTCAAAATCACAGAAACCACTTACATTGTGTGACCATTTCACAATGGAAGGACCAATAGGTGAAATGATCCAAAACTGTGCCTGTTACATTACTGAATATTATACTTAAGAACCTTTTTCACCTCTTCCTTAAAGGCAGCATTTTGGAAGTATGAGGTTTACTTATGGCAGTGATAATATGTTTGGGGATTTTCTAAATGTAATCTAATACTTAAGATTTTTCTTATTTAAAATTCAAATAAAGCCCTCATTATAAATCTGTTTATCATGAAATACACTGAATGGCTGTATTTATTTATTTATTATTAGTTTTAAGTAAAAAAAGTGTTGGGCTGAATGTTTGTGTGTATTTTCTCCAGGTTATGTTAAACTAAATTTACAGTGTATCTCTGCTAGTGGAGTGTGCAGTGCTAAATGCTTGGTGAACCCAGAAGTGACCAGAGGCATAAGCCACACAAAAACTTGGTGACATAGAGACACACTGACTCTAATATGCTTAGTAGGGGTCATGTTCATTGGCCTTTTTTTGGTTGAAGGAGCAGCAGGGAAAGGAATACTCTACAATGTGAGTTTGAAGACTCACAGAGATGAAGGATTATCCTTGAAAGCCCCTAAAAAAGCCTCCTTTATCACATTATAGTACCCCTGTCCCTCATGGCTTTTCAGGCAAAAGAAAAGGCCATTAAACACGACCCCTGCTCAGCACATTACAGCCAGCATGAATCTACACAGCCATGTCTGTGTATGGTCAAAGCACCTCCGAAGGTTCTTATGTTTAATAAGTCTTGGATTTAGTTTAGGATACTGGGTCAGCAGCGTTACACTGCAGGGTGACTGCCCTCATGTTTGAACACAGAGAGAAATACTTTTAGTACAACATCAAACCGATAACAGACTCTTTGTGTGGAGAAAGCTTGGAGAAGAATTCCAATCAGACTGCACTAGGGCTACGGTAAGGCACAGGGGTGGAAACGTCATGTCTGCCCTTTTAGGTCCAGGCAGACGACAACCAGAACTCCAGGCCAAATCTTCAGATTCCCTTCCCCTCCTCAATCTGTCTCCCTTCATATCATTGCCATAGGTTGAAGGCACAGTACAAACTCAAAAAGACAATTTAAATTAAAAAATGCACATATCTGAAAAGAAACTGTTCATAAGAAAACAAACTGAAACACACCGACCACATTTTGGAGGAATACTTTTGGAGGACACCCAAGCCTGACACCACCAAGCGCAATGCAAATCATTGAATGCAGTGGTGTAAAGCGCCACCTCTGAACTCTAGAGCAGGGGAGATGTGTTCTCTAGAATCAACGAATCATGCATCTCCATTTGGAAATCTTATGGGTGACTCTGGGTTTGGCGGTTGCCAGGAGAACGGTAATTGACAGCATTGTGCCAAGTGTAAAGTTTGGTGGAGAGGGGGGGATTATGGTGTGTGGTTGTTTTTCAGATGTTGGGCTTGGCTCCTTGGTTCCAGTGAAAGAAACTCTTAATGCTTCAGCACCAAGAGATTTTGAACAATTCTATGCTCCCAACTTTGTGTGAATAGTTTGGGGATGGCCCCTTCCTGTTCCAACATGATTGCGCACCAGTGCACAAAGCAAGGTCCATAAAGACATGAATGAGTGAGTTTGGTGTGGAAGAACTTGACTGGCCTGGACAGAGTCCTGACCTCAACCCGATAGTTGAACCCGATGAATTAGAGTAGAGACTGCCAGCCAAGCCTTCCCGTCCAACATCAGTGTCTGACCTCACAAATGTACTTCTGGAAGAATGTTCAAAAATTCCCATAAACACACTCCTAAAATTTGTGGAAAGCCTTCCCAGAAGAGTTGAAACTGTTATAGCTGCAAAAGGTGGGCCAACATATATATATAGTGTATATGTATTTTTCACCTGGGAAAAATCATTTAAGGTATACAGTTGGACCTTAAAACCATTGTTGTACTTTTGAGGGTACATTTACATTTGTTATGTGCCAGGAAGGTCCCACATGTTTTTTGTTTGTACTTTTTTTTTTTTAACTGTCTATCTTACTTAACAGGTGCAACCCAACCAGTGGCTTCGTGGGTGGTGCGTTCGGCCCTCCCATAAGATGTCTACTATTATTCCGTCATCCTCTAATAGGAATCAAGGCTGAGTGAATGGGGGCGGATGTTTGAAGATAAAAGGCTGACTCGACGACATGTGTAAGGAGGAGAGTATTGTCTGTATGTGAGGCCTTTAGTTTGCTGGTTGTTTGACTTATGCTGTTATTAAAATTGTAGCCCCGTTAGTTTAAGCTTTGTTAGGTAAGGCTTTGTCTAAATGTAATACTCCCATTGTCCATGTCTTTCCCTTTGACCCCTCATCACACACTCCATGCTACTTCCCTTATACTCCTAACATCACAGGTAACAACATTGTTTGTATGAAAAATGTACCGCACAGAGCCTTTATTTCTAACAGTGCACAATGCAAATGATATCTGGTGTTTTCAAGTGATGCAAATAGTCATATGCTTATTATATTTAATCTCATTTGAATGATGTAACCCTTTGATTTCTTATGGCTTTAAAAAAAATCATGGTGCATCCAACGATTGTAATTTCTGTTTTTGCAGCATCCACAGTAATGAAGAATCATGCACACTTTGAGGGACAGAAAGTGGAAATGTTACACCGCGTTGGGTAGCTCAGGGGTAAAAGGGAAAGAAATAAGGAGAAGAACCATGACAAATGTGTTTTCCCCATCAAATCCCCACTAACCGAACACAACGCTCTCTTTTACACCCTGACAACAAATGGAGATATCAATGATATTAGAACAGACAAGAGGCCCTTTAAGCTACTTGGCACAATTTGCTTTGAGTTAATAGTCTCCTCTCCGGGAGATTTGATAAGCATGGAGTGAAGTGAATCACATCCCCATCCAAATAGTTCCACAGCACTTGTCACAAGTGATAAAATCAAAGCAGGGGAAAGAGGGCTGAGGTGGAGGGTATGTGTGTATGTGCATGTGTATGAGTGTCTGTCTGAGGATCAGATGGTGGAATTGTTCAAAGATTTCTTGCATGCATCACAAAATAATTCACTACATTGTTGTCAGTGATACTAAAGAAAGTGTACACATTTTGACGTGGGTGTTTTGTATGTATTTTTCCAGTTCTGTACACTAAGCTTGCAAATCCACTTAACAATGAACTTACCTCAGTCTGTTAGCTCTGAGAGACTTGAAAGATTAAAATTCAAAGTCTGAAGCTCTTGTTTCAGTTCAGATTATTTAATTGAGCCCACCCAATCCATTTCCCTGTTAAAAGGACAAGTAATGACAATTCCATGAAACTCTCAATTTCATCAACCCCACCCCCCACTCCCCCCTTACTCTCTCCCTCTGTCTCTTCACATGACTGAGGGAGACGGGATAAGGGTGAAGGTAATTGGACGTCTTTTTTTTTTTTTTTTTTTTTTTTTGGTGTGGATCAGTCAAAGTCTGGGAGGATTTTGGGCTGTCAGGGCTGGCTCCATGTTGGGTTTTAATTATCCTCCTTGGAGCTCTGTCAGGGACAACAGTGTCGGCAGCCCAAACTGTTTTCCAAACAGAGCTTTAAGATCTCTGAGTCCATCAAGCTCAGACAGGGTCGTCTCCCGTCACACTGAGCGCCTCGCTTTGTATTCACACAGACCACCAGAGACAAGCACAGGCTGCAGTCCTGCAGGCTGCAAATCAAAACGTGGAGATGAAGCACTGAATGAATAAAAGAGCTAAGCGCTCTTCACCTTTTTGGAAGTCTAATTGTTCTAGGACTGCTTAGAAAACTATGCATTACAGTGAAGGTTATTTGACTGGTTAGCACAACATTCAAGGGATGTTCAATAGATTAAACACGCAGAAAACTCTTGGATTGATGCTGTAGCCCCTACTTTTGGATGTAGAGTGAATGGGTACAGATGCAGCTCACTGAATCCTTCAGCACTGTCTCTGATGTGTGAGCCTGTGACCTGCAGGCCTGCAAGAGCCGTGATGTAACCAGTTCAGTGACATTTTACTCTGCAGTCTGCAATCAAACCTCTTTCACGAGTGCTTCACGTATATCTCACTTTTCGCCCCCTCATCATTAAATGTTACCTCTTATTTTAACATCCTGGAAATTTTTTCCTTGATCCTTGAACTTCTGTAATAAACAAGATTTTAAAGGGGAATTCCACTGATTTTTTCATAGCTTTCTGCACAATTACACAGGTAAGAAGTCATTCAGACAGGTTTGATATGAAATGCTCTATTCTAGAGAACCAAACGCTGAAAATTTTTTTAATGCCTCTAAAAGCTACCTTACAGAAATGCTGCCTGGTGACTGAAACATTGTTTTAAAAACTTTTATAAATAAGCTTTTGATTGAGAGCTCTGGTTCCTATCACCACCACTGTAAAAAAATCTGAGTCAGTATATTTCAGTATAAATATGGTTTATGGTTAGGCTTTGTATTGCATATGTAATTACATTCATGCAGTGCAGTGTAAGGCATCTAAAAAAATGAAATATAAAGCTGTTTATCTGGTCAATTGTTTCTTCAAAAAAAATTGAAAGTAAATAAATAAACATCGATTTTATGTGTGTGCAAATGTAATCATGTCCAAACCTGCTTTGTTGATTTGTTGAGTGAAAATAAGTTAAAGAACACAAGACTGCACATTTTAACGCACAGTTACTATTTATTTGCTGAATTTAATGCTGTAATGCAGTACGCGGATGACCTCCTGATTTCGGCCCCAGATGAATGCACCTGTGTTGATGCCTCCAAGCTGGTTCTCACACGGCTGGCTGACTTAGGCTTCAAGGTTTCACTGAAAAAGTTGCAGTTCTGCCTCCCGCGTGTTCAATACCTAGGCAATACGTTGGAAAAAAAAAGTAAAACATGTCCAGTGTTATGGCACATTTGAAATTTTGTTTTTTCAAGATGTGAAAAAAGTGCACTACAATTAGCAGAAAAATTTGAAATTTAGTTGTGTTCCCTATAGAGGATGTGTCATCTCATTTTCACAAAGAAAATCAACAAAACATGTAAACTTGTGCAGACAACTGGAACAAATAGCGAATAATTGTTTAGCAAGAATTCATCATTTATCATTACACTCTCTGTCATACAGGAGAGAGATAAGAATTTATCTGCATCATCAGAATCCACACCTCAGTATTCCTGCATATCTATGTAATTTTCAGTCACACGCACTGATTAAACTTGTCCAAATAACTTGTGGTTCCTAGTAATCCTTCCTCATTCTGGATTCTCTGTGTAATATACTGAATTGTCAGCAGTCTGCTTTACTAGGAAAAAGAAATTTGCTATTCAAACAAAAAAGATGCTGGTGTTCTCAGAACAATTGACTGACCACCCCAAAGTCCAGACCTTAACAACTTTAAGATTATTAGTAAGGTAATCATCTTCTAGGACTGAACTTTGGAGGTGTGGACAAATCTCCCTGCAGGGGTTATGCTACAGTGGAGGAGAAGGTTGGGCAAGGGTTTGAGACACTGTAGTGCAGGTTTCAGCTGTAGTCACCCTTGTTTGTAGTCCTAAATAAGAAGCACAGCATGTCAGCGTTATAAATGCCCCTCAGATATAATAGCACTCAGAAATAAAGCGTACAGATTGATTTTACTCCTCCTCTCTCTCTGCTCTATGCCTGCAATCCTCTGCTGGCTTTTACCTCCTTGCCTAGATAAATGAGACACAATGTATTCCCTTGGCATTTTTATCAATTTGTATTGGTTTTTATCCCAGAGACCTCTTTCTCTGGGTAATGGTACCTAGGGCTCCCTTTCTGTTCATGGAAGTATATATATGTGTCTGCGCATGTGCATGTGTACATGTGTGTGCTGTGTGTGTGTGTAGGTTTGAGAGAGAAAGCAAGAGAATGAGAGGTAGAAACTGCCCCGTTTATGGTGTATTAATTTGTTATTAAATATGACACAGAAAGTCTAGCTTTGTAATTACAGTAAGCACATTTAGAATTATGAGACAGATGTATAGTTCTGCTCAAAGGTCAGAGATTTTCTTTTTCAATTTGCTGTCAAAACAGCCACTGGGTGCAAGTTATTAATTTTCCAGAAGATCTGACTTCGAACGACCATGCAAGAACTGTCCCATCAGATAATCAGTACTTTAAGCTTTCATCTTTTAGAGAGAGGAAAAAATCAAGATCCACTTTTGTATCAGATCTGAAAAAAATCCACAGGTGTTTCTGTCCATCCTTCCACTATGAGAAGAAAACTCAACACTATGAGTGTGAAAGGATGTGTAGCCATCAAGAAGTTGTTACTGGGAAAAGGAAAATTTGTAAACCAAACAAAGAAGCTGCTGGTGATAATAAACTGACCACCACAAAGTCTAGACCCCAACATCACTGAATATGTTTGAGATAATTAGATGTTAAAAGCAGAAAATGAAACCAACTTATAAGACTGAACTTTGGAGGTGTAGAAAAATATCCCAGCAAATCTCTGAAAAGAGTGAACGCTATAATAAAGGCAACAAGTGGACACACTAAGTACTGAAATAAAACTAATATATTTCATAGTTAAAGCTTCTATGAAATTTTAGGGTAAAATATTTTTTCTGCTTTTGTTCCTGATGCTGAACAATGAATAACCTTCTATCAATTTCACTGGAACTAAATGAAATGATGGTTTGTCTCTGATATTTACACAGGACTGTATATTATTAACCTTAAAATGGAAACAGAGCCAGGAAACAAAATACAAAAACACACATATTGTCTTTATTTCTTTCCTCCTCACACTTTAGGCAGGTCTATTTTTCACCTCTACACCAGACCTCAGCAAAGGAAAATGACTAGAGCAAAGAAGTAGGATGAAGCGTTTCTGGGCCATCACAACAGACAGAATGGGAAAAAATGGGAGCAATTCTGAGTCTGAGCTTAGAGTAGTGTTTCAGCACAAAAGTCTTTGCACACACACTCAGTGGAGACTTTGTAATCCTACTTTAATGGATTCTCAAAATTCAACCACAAACCACGATAGCTTTGCAGCCTTGCTCTTAGCCTGTGTAATATCTGTGGCCTTTACTTTCTGTTGATCTTTTGTCTTGCATTTTAAATGTGTGGTTGTCTTTCTTTTTAGTTTAGTTCTCATCACGTACTGTGATACACTATGCAAAAGACACTGTGGTAATAAATGATGATTGCAGCCGATGTTCCGCATTAAGGAAGCAGATCAGGTGTCTGATTCTCACTCTGCATTCGAGAGTGACCTTTTACAATCCAGCTCTTTCATTTAGCGTTTTGCATAATTAGCTCATAAAGCACTTTTGAGGATGCACATCAATGTTATGACAGAGAGGTGCACCATAAATTTAAATCAGGAGTTAATATTTATTCAGTCACTCCTGTTTTAGTATCAATATGCAGTAAAAACTGTCCCACTGAACCAGTATCTCCCAGTTTTGCACCTCAATGGGTCTATATCATACATTTTTAACTTGGATTTGACATGATTTTTATTTGTATTTTATTGGTATTGTTACTTGTATTTCCACTTATGACATTTATCTAAGCTTACAGAGGAATGCAGGATGCAAGATTAATATCTAAATATAGACTCTATTGTCTTTGTCTCATTAAAAAATCAGTGCATGCTAAAATACAGTTAGTTGCAGCTGTTTGTTAAATTCAACACAATATATTACTTTTAATGTAAGCCAATGGAACCAGATGTGTTTTCAAGTAATTCTGGGTCATTTATTTTGGTTCTTTCACCATAAAATTATGCAGCGATATGTAAATGCACTGGTTTCCATGACATCTCAAAACGCAGACCATTTTTGCAGCTTGGTTTTTGTATGTAGTTTGTATGACCTAAGGAGTGATTGGCACATTTTGAAACTTTAACAGTGTTTATAGATTATGTGAAACATTATGGGAAAAAAAGAAAATTCAGTTTTCCATGATAAGAGCCCTTTAATGTAAGGTACAGTATAAACCAAGCAAATAGTGTTACAGTCATTTGTTAAACCCCTTAATGGCCAGAGCCACTGGCAGTTTTATTACACACTTCTATAACCTAAGAATAGTTCAACCAGTCCATGTAGTTACTGAATAATAAGCCTTAGTATGTAAAAAGCCTGGAATTTTACAGGGTTAACTTTGTGAACAAACCCTGCCTGTCTGTAGTTTCAGTATGAGTTTTGAGAGTTAGAGGGGATCCGGCTCACCTCGAGTATTGAGGGTGCTGCGTGTTTCCTCCTGTGGAGTGATGTGTCACTAATGCTCACTCAGGGGCCGACTGGGCTTGATGAAGGACAGGGACTGGCGTCTGAACAGGTGGCCTCTCAGAGAGGATTCTAGCTGATGAATGACACCACATGCAGGAGCAATCAGCAAAGAGACACTGATACTATTACAAGACGTTGTTATTTTATTGCAAAAATAGAAATGGCAGATTTTTCGTCACTTGCTGAGGGAGTGGTCAGAACCATAATTAAATCCCTGACACGGTCTATCTGTCTATATATATATTTTGCCTTAGTTTTCTTGGAGATTTGTACAGTCAAGCTTTTTAATGTCCCACAAGCTTTAAAGATATGAGGTGGTCATTATAGGTGAGTAATAAAGTCAGCTCACCATGGGCTCTGCTGCTGGAGAATCAGTGGCATGAAGCAAGATATTGATTCATTCTTAGGTAAAGGTCACTCTAAGAGCAGCGGTTAGAATAAATAGAAGATGAAAGAACAGCTGATGCAGTACAGTGCGATGTAAGTGCTGTTGATGTGTGAGAAAAAGCGAGTGAAGGAGATAAATAGAGAAATAAAGTGAGCGGGAACATTAGAGAGAAGAGACAGCAAGCTTGGTTGGCAGTGAACAGTGAGCAGAGGGAGTGTTCTGCTCATTAAAGAGGTTGGGGCTTATAGAAGGGAACTGCAGGGTCAATGAATGTTCTACACACACCAAGTTGACCTCTGCTTGACCCTTTACTGATTGGCCCAGTTACACACCTTTCAGAATGCAGTCTTAAAGACACAGAGTCTTAGATACACTAAGACTTAAACACTGCAAGATATCAAACAAAGTAAAAATCATCATCAATAGGAAGAATCTGTTTGAAAGCTTGTTCTGACTACAACAGTATCACACATGAAAATAAACATATGAAAAGTGGCCAGAACTTCATGCTGTAGAAGAACCTATAAGGTTTTTGCAATTTATTTTTTAAAGAAACATTTTTGTAAATGCAAGACAACCTTTCTAAAGATCAAAAGGCCATCCACATAATGTATATTACTGTGCAAAAATCAGAGAACCCTTTTCATTCAATTATTAAATTTCCAGTCGAAATATTAAAAGATACAGAGAAGACAGGACTCCTATAAACTGTCCAAGACTAGTAGACCATTAATACTGTTACTGTCAGATAAACAGTGCTTAAAGCTTTCAACTTTTAGAGGAGAAAATCAAGCTCTACTCTTGCTTCAGATTTGAAAACATCCAAAGGTGTTTCTGTCCATCCTTCCACTATGAGAAGACAACTCAACACTATGAGTCTGAAAGGATTTGTTGCTGTTACTGAGAAAAGAAAAGAAACAAAGAAGAAGAAAATTTGCTAATCAAACAAAGAAGTTGCTGGTGTTCTCAGAACAGTGGACTGACCACCCCAGATCACCCCAGAGTCCAGATCATCATTATTATATTTTTAAAACTGGAAAATGTAACCAACTTCTAGGACTGAACTTTGGAGATTTCCTTGAAAAACTGAAAGCAAGTCTCCCAAAAAGGATGGAAGCTATAATTAAGGCAAAAGAGAGACACACTAAATACTGAAAACTGTAACATTATTATTATTATATTTAATTGTTGAGGCTTCTGTGTAATTTTTTGTTAAATATGTTTTTCCCAACACTGAAAAATCTACTCAGGAGGTATTTTGACTGTGAATTAAATAAACAGTTTCTTGCTTTTGCACAGTGCTGTAAAACCTCTGGACCACTTAAAGATTTTTCTGAGAACCATACATCCAAATTAAGAACCATCTAGGAACATTTCATGAGCAATTCTGAAATAGTTCAATGACAAATAGTACATTTTTAAACTGAAAACATGGGAAAAATAATTATTTTTACCATGGAGTGTTCCACAGAAGCATCCATCTGGACTGTTGTCTGAGGGTCTGAGGTGCAAGTCCATTGCTTTGTCCTATTTGTTCTGTCTCTATTCCTCAATCTGCCCTTCATCATCAGGCTCCTCTTCCTCCATCTCCTCACAGGATTTATCTGAAGTTGAACACAGATGACATTGGGTGATGAGGACCCTTCTAAAGCCCAAATGACTGACCCAGCTTATTAGAGTCTGAGAAACAAAACAAACAGCGAGTGAGAGTATGTGACTTGATCTGTCTCTCACTGTGACCCTCAGACTGAGGTCAGTAGAGGCAGACTTCTCCCCTCACAACCCAAACACTTGGATTAGTATGTGGGTGGGGGCTATTGTGTAGAGCTGACATCTCATTCCATTCAACACTAAGGAGTCCTGGGTTCTAAACACTGTACACAAATAGCAGAAGCTTACATCCATGCACAACAAGGGCCAGTGTGATCAACAGAGTCATCGGCCAGGCGACTGTACTGACCAGTGGTGGTCTGAAGACAAAGACATCATGTAATATAAGATAAAGTCTGCTAGTGCTTTTATTTAATCCACCAAAATGGACTAAAAAGAATGATATTATTACTGATTTCAAGTGCAGCATTACAAGCTATTGGATTCAACCAAGCTTCAATGTCAAGCAGAGTGGAATCTGGATGGAAAACCTTTGATTAACAGATGTCTGTGTCTGTGATATTGGGAGCCATGCCTACAAATAAATAAATAAATAAATATAAAAAAGAAACAAAAGATTCCTAAATGGTTCCTATTGTAGAAGTATGGTTCATGGAAAAAGTTTAAAGACTTTTATGGAACTAAAAGTGTTTTTCTGCTGTTATCACTCCAAAGAACCTCCTTTGGCCCCTTTATTTTTGAAGATATCTAAGGTTCTTAGGGAAAAAAGGACCACACAGCTATTTAAAATGTCACAATCCATTACTTAATATTCACAGTATTACTTAAGAATCTAATTACTCAGTGATCACCATATGAAAACTGACCCTTCCTGTTGATATGTATAAATCAGAGAAATACACATATCAGATCAAACTTCCATTTAATGAAAAAAAAGTGTGATCAAACTGCATACAAATGAAGTGCACTCCATTTCAAATCCTCCCATCTAAACTCACTGCACACTGGTTCATACATATTTCTGAAGGAGAGACTGAGTGGACGCAGTGATTTCAGCACACTTTTTCCAAAACACCAAGACGCTCCTGTGCTTTCCAGACATTTGTATATTTAAGGGAGAAAAATAAATCAATCACTACAATATGTACATAGAAAATAAGTAGCGATATCAGTATAGTCACATTCGCTGACTCTCTTTTAGATAGATACACATTTACATATCAACACATACATTCTGCATAGTGCTCTCAATATATCACAAACCACATTCAGCCTCGGTTCAACAGGTCTATGTCAAAACAGACAGGGTTCCTACTACTGAGCCTTTGTCACACTGCAGAATCTGAACTTTTTAATATATTTTGTTGATATATGTAGATAAAAAATAAACTGGCTATACTGAAGTTAGACAACTCTGGTGTGAGTAATTCATCAAAGTCATGCTCTACCATTAACACTTATTTGAAAGACCAGCTCATATTCTACACCTCCTGAAACCAACAAACACTCATCGCGGCATCATTAGTTCAACCTTTAACAACAACGTGTTCTAAAGTTCAGCTGTTTTATTGAAGACATGTAATGGATCAATCAGCTACAACCAAGTGGATGTAACATAGACTGCATTTGGATTATGCCATGAGACTGCGCCTCAACCATAACCCTGCAGGTGGTGTTTGACTGGTTATAATGGAGATAGCTCTTCTACAGCTGCTTCAGAGCAGTTCACTGGTCTCTGTCTCAGCTTCTGGCCTTTTTTTCGTAACTGTGCATATCATTCTTAATTTCAACTGGGCTATTTGAGATCAGATTATCAGTACCAGAGTCATAAATGATTCACAAACTATGAACTGGAGGAGTTTTAGGTAGCACAGTAATTGGGGTGGGGGTATTGGAAAAGCTTAATAGGCAAGGAGTATTTGAATCATGGGCGTCATTTGTTAAGGTTATTGCACAAACTGATTTGCTTGAATTCGCATGTAATAAAAAGTCTCTCGTGACTAGGCTTTGTTTTGTAGTTACAGAAACGACAATTTACAGAACACCAGAAATTGCTTTGGTGATTAACAGAAGGACAGCGCGATTCACTGGAGATTCTTTTTTTGTGTTGCTCTTCTGTGAAGTTGTCCTGCTCGTTACATTCCTGCTTCGCTGGACTTTCACTTGTCCTTCCCAAAGACTCTCGCGTTTTGAATCGAGACTTGGAGGACACGGAGTGGGGGCGCGGCCTTCTAACACGCTGCCCCCCACGCACACATCCTTACCAACCTCTTCTGGAGGTCCAGAATGGTGCGGATGAGGGAGTGTGTCACTTGCCTCTGAGACCGGCGGGGGGTTAAAAAGGAAAAAAAAGGAGGGGGGCGCAAGTACGGGCTGGGGCAGCTCAGGTGGGGGTGGGTAAGGAGCTGTGTTGTCCTAATCGGCGTAGATGATAAAGCCAGAGAAGGTGCTGTATTTGTTATTGTTGCCTCCGTGGGCTTTGCCTCCGTCCAGTTTGATGTAGACCTCGTCCCCGGGCTCTAGGTGCAGCACCGCGCTATTACTCGCGTAGTCGTAGTTCTGGTCCGCGTCCTGGGCGATGGCGCTCGCTCGGACCTGCGGTGAGGAAATGCCAGTTAGTCACGAGTGAAAAAGTTTGTCAAAAGCCTCAAAGAGGTCAAGAGTGATTATAGCGTGCACTGTACAAGTAATAACCTTTAACAGGAGGAGAAGACTCGGAGGGAGTCAGCACCACACAGCGCAGGATTCAGTTCAGCACCACGGTCAGCGCCATGAAGCCTTCACCACCGCTTTACTGAAATATTTACTGGCCAGGGCAACTCAAGCGTGTGAAAAGATGAAAACATACACTGAATGTAAGCCCTTCCAAACTTACGAAAGGCACAGCCCCCTATTTAACTCAGTTCAGCTTCTGGTGCGGACAAGGTGAAAATATAGACATCAAGAAAATAGAATTTTAGAAAAAATGTGTTGGAAAAGCTCTAGAAAATAATAAATACATTCAAGCCAAAACGGATGATGAGGTTATTTATTACGTTCATAATAAAAGGTCCTGGGCCACAGTGTAAGTGGTAGATACAGTGCACACGGGGGTCGCGTGCTTGGAGGCTGGGAACAACATCCATGATGAAGCTTCCCACAAAGGAATTTAAATCATCATCATCATCATTACCATCATCATTATCATTATAATTATCAACAACAAGAACAACAGGATAATAATAATAATAATAATAATAATAATAATAACAATAACAACAATAATAATAGCAACAACAAAAACAACAACTGAATCCCTCTTTGGGTCTAAATGAGGATTCATTTTTCTTCTTGAGCAAAGAAACAACAAAAGACTGTAAAGCCATCATGTGAAACTTGGTGCTGAAGTTGACAGTCTGACATTAAGCGTTTCTGTCTTTTTAAGTGTCGTGCTGTCTGATGAACTGCTATCAAATCACCCCCTCCCCCCACCAACCCCCAGGGGACCACTCTGATATCAGTGCATGGGGCGCGAGACACTGACACCCACTCAGAGGCGCGACTCCTAATTACCCTCACTTACAGTGATGCTCAAGCAATACAGTAACGACCAAAATAATGGATTAGAAATGAACGCACTAGTAACGAAACAGCGTTACAATAGTGTTACACAGAGTCCAGCAGCGAAGGAGCAACGCAATAATCACCAAATTTGCAGGAAAAAATCTGCAGCTACCGTTAAAAAAGGAGCAGGAACTAAATGATGGTTGCAATAAGACACGCAGCTCCTGAAAAGTAAGACTAACTAATACGCAAGCATCACGTCTCGACCCAAAAACCAGAAGGCAAACTTTCTGAATAACCTCGATCAGCAATAAAAAAGGCAAAAGAAAGTTCGCGAGCTTCGCTGTCCGGTTTGAAACGAGCAGCGCGCGCTGGGCAGTGTTCACTCCTCACCTGGTTGTTTTTGCACAGGTCTGCCCACATGCTGGTACCGTCTCCGCCCCGCATCAGCACATGGTAGGTGAAGAAATAGATCCCCGGGATGGAGCAGGTGAACTTGCCCGTAGTGGGGTCGTAGTGGTTGCCCAGGTTGGTCACCACGTCGTCGAACTTGAGCAGCTCGTAGCCCTCATGCTGCTTCTTCAGTCCGGCGTAAAACGCTATCTTGGGCACGGTGCTGTAAGTGGCCGCGCTGATGGCGCCCGCGCCGTTGGGTCCCGGGGGCCCAGGTAAGCCGGGGCGTCCCGGCTCCCCTCTCTCTCCGGGCGGGCCGGCGGGTCCGGGTGGTCCTGGCTCTCCAGGTGGGCCCCTTGGTCCTGCCTTCCCGGGCCGCCCCGGCTCCCCTTTGGGTCCTTGGATGAAAGTAGGCAGCGACTGCACGAGGCCGCCGTCCCGCGCCGTGTCCGCCGCCGTGGCCGCGCTGGTGGGAGACTTCGTGCCGTAAGGGTCGCACACCATCCTGCACGTGCCCAGCATCTCGTAGTGCGCCGAGGTGCCGGCGGAGCTGACCAGTACGGGGATGAGCACGACCAGCAGCAGGACCATGACCACTCCGAGCACCCCGGCCGCGATCAGCCGCTTTCTGCCCACCAGCCTGGTCAGCGCGGGGCGCTCCTCCTGTCTGCTTTTGGGCGAAATCTTGCTGGTTGATGAGGGTCCCCTTAAAACAGAAAAAATACAAACCAGTTTGCTTTGCTGTTGATGTTAATGAGCTTTTTGGGGCAGGGCCCAAACTGCGCTTTTCCTTTTTTCTTCTTCTCCTGCTTAACTTTTTTTTTCTGCTGATGCTTGCTTATTCAAGTCTCGCTAAAAAGTTTCGCCGTCCTCTGGCGCGCACTGACTTGGAGAGCAGTGTCTTCAGTCTCTCTCACCGACACGTGTGGCGGGACGGAGGCGCGCGGGAGGAGCAGGACGCGCTCCTCTTTCACCACGCGCTTTTAAAGTGCTCCTGCGCGCTCAGCGGCAGAAGCAGACGGCATGGGAGTAAAGCAGAGGTAGATGTTCGCCTTCACACACACAGACACACACACACACAGATGAAGATCAGGAGAGCCTGCGCGAGCTAAGACACACAGAGAGAGAGAGAGAGAGAGAGAGAGAGAAAGCTAGAGGGGTAGAGAGGGAGGGGGGTGACCAAGCGCAGGCTTGTAACAGACACAGCCGCCACCCAGCCCACCATCCTCCATCTCCCCCGACTCTAAAGGCACAAAGCAATTAGAACTAAAATGAAGAAATGCAACATATCAGACAAAACATACTCTGACCTAAAGAGAGGTCAGATTTTTCTAATCCTGCATTCATTCATTCGTTTGTTTGTTAAATAATCAGTTCCTTTATTAATTGCTCACTCATCCATCCGTAGAATTACTGTTAATTTGTCTGTTTGTTTGTTTATTTATTTATCTATTTAATGCAACCCCATTACCAAGAAGTAGGGAAGCTGTGAAAAATGTAAATAAAAACAAAATGCAATGGTGTGGAAATCATTTAAACCCTACATTTAATTGAAAATGCTTCAAAGACAACACATGTTGGTGCACATGGCATGGGTGACATGCACATCTGTGAAGTGCACCATTAATGCTGAATGATTTATATATATATATATATATATATATATATGTATATATATGTATATATGTGCGTGTGTGTGTGTGTGTGTGTGTGTGTGGGTGTGTGTGTGTGTCTGTGTGTGTTTTGGCAATGTATGCCGCCATCCAGACGATGTCTTTTTCAGGGCAGGCTTATTTCAGCAAGACAATGTCAAACCACATTCTGCATGTATTACAGCAGCATGGCTCTGTATTAAAAGAGTCCAGGCGCTAAGCTGGCCTGCCTGGAGTCCAGACCTGTCACCAGTGAAAACATCTGACGCATTATTAAAATGATAAATATGACAAAAGAGACCCTGAACTGTTGAACAGTATATCAAACAAGAACGGTAAAGCATTTCACTTTCAAAACAACAGCAGTTGGTTTCCTCAGTTCCCAAATGCTTACCGAGTGTTGTTAAAAGAAAAGGTGATAAAACACAGAAGTAAACATGTTCCCATCCCATTTTTAGAATGTGTTGCTGGCATAAAATTCAAATTAGGCATATACATTTTTTTAAAACAATAAAATTGCTCAGTTTCAACAACGATGTGTTGTTTTTGTACTGCATGAGGCCGCCTTCCTGCGCTGTGTCCGCCACCATGGCCACGCTTTTGAGAGACTTTGTGCCGTAAGTGTCACATACTATCCTGCACGTTCCCAGCATCTCGTAGTAGGGTTTTCAGTTACATATGGGGTTTAAATGATTTGCACATCATTGAATTTTATTTTTATTTACATTTTGCACAACATCCAAACTTTTTTGGAAAAGGGGTTGTATCACTCATTGTGCCATTAACCAACACTTTAGATTAAATCACAATGTCCATTAAATCATCTGTTCATTCACTCATTCACTGCTTTATCACTCAGCTTGGTCTTTCATCCATCCATCCATCCATCCATCCACCAACAGTGCCATTGTGTGATTAGTAGTACTCCATATTGAATTGTAACTAATGGCATCCAATTAAATCAAAGTTGTCGGTCTTCTTTGTTCTATGAAATAATGCATATCCAAAATGTGCACATATGTCTATTTTATATTTATTATACATATTGCATTCAGAGCCAGAGAGTGAGCTGTGAAGGTAACAAAGCGATCATTATCATGACACCTTTGCCAATAGTATACTGGCAAGTGATGGATTGCCCTTAGCAAACACAAGCAGAAATCATTTGTTGAGAATCGACTCCTACTCAGAAACAATCACTTGCTGCAGCAATTTTGTTCCTGTGATTTTCCTACAAATTTGTCATGTTTTGTATCTAAACTACCATGCCAGTGATGGTGAAAGTATACCTAAGAGATTAAGATTTTTAAAAGCACTATATTTTATTGTTCATTTTTATTCTTATGCCTTGAAATCTCAGAGCAAGTCTTTGAACATTTTGCTCCATTGTTTATGAACAAATAAAAAAGTTGTAAAGGGTGGCATTTTTTCATTTGACAGTTAAAAGATCTGTTTTATGTTTAGATATTATTGCCAAGCAGCAATTGACTTTTATAAACCCTATCCAGAATCAATTTTACATGTTAGAATCCAAAAATAAATCCCACTTTTTCTTCATACTAGAACAGCCACAGTGTTATCACAGAGAAAATGGTCAGCTTGCTTTTTTCCATTCATGTTTAGCATCATGGCAGCTGATGTGCTTCAGGTAGGTTTAGTCTTTTGTTTTGTTTAGTTTTTTCTCTTTTTTCCCCAACACACTGTCAGTCGACCTAATTTTGGATTATTTTGTACTTTGTACCAGTTAAGTAAATTCTAATTGGAAGTTAATCCTAAATACATCTTAACTCTTAACTGCACCAACACTCATATTCCGTTAATCTTAGTCACGTTCCTGGAGAAAATTGATAGTACATGTTTTGAGTAACTGACAACATGTTCTTCTATGAGAGAACAGAATTTAGATCAAGAATCAAACACTTAGAGAGACTGTCAAAAGAGGAAATAACTTATGTGACATATCAATAAGAGGGAGGTTGGAAGAGAGGGTGCTGAAGTTGCTGCAGCACCCACTGATAATGACAATAAACATGTCTGTAGTTCATAGTTATTTGAGCATAGTAAACACTCATGTATGCTTGTTTTAGAGTGGAATTCTACATGTTTGTTCAATATGAACTGCGAGTAGAATTGCTTCAGGTAGGTTTACTTTGGGGGCACGTCACTTAAACAAAAGCAGGTTGAAGTGCAAAGGGGAAGTGTATGCAGAGTTACGCAGAGCAGCCTAAAATGAGCTTCACAGAACAGGAGTGCTGATCCAGGATCTGTTCTTGTCAGTAAAGTCATAGTAAATTAGAGAGCGATCTGATCTTAAAACAGCACTTCTATTCTGAGAAGCTTCACCTATATGGTCTTTTTTTTTTTAATTAAAAAATCATCTAATGTAATAATAACGTATTCCTGAACCATTTTATCTCCCACTCCATATGTATTCCAGTGTTAAATCTCAGTGTGACTGTGACACAATCAGTTAGAGTGACACAGATCAACAATCTGATTGGTCACTGCTCTGTGTATTGTAGCAAGTTCAAAAAACATTTTGACATTCATTGCCCTTTGTTCATTTTGCTATGGACTGTGATTGGAGAGGGGAGCTAGCAGCCTGTGGTGTGCAGGTATGTGTGAGGAGAGAAAGAGAGAGGGGGGGTGGTTCTTTGCATGTTGTACGTTTTGCTGTGATCGACAACAGCCGGAGAATAAAGCAGTGCCTCTTTCAATAGCGATAAACGCTACAGTATTTTCATCGTCCCTTTATACCATGTTACAATACACCCTGTTTGATGTAAATCACTAATAGGAGGACTTTGGCCCGAGTTCAGACAGAGACGCTGCCCTATGTGGACCTGGAGCTATAACCGATAAACTATGGATGATTATTTAATTTCAACAGGGTGGTCCTATTTTAATCACCATAACTTTAGCCTTTCTGGTAACGCTTTAGTGGCAGGAGACTCACAGACCAATTGCATGTGTTATAAGTATCACACATGACGCTACTCAGCCAATCAGATCTGTGCATTACGATGAGCACCGAGATTCCAGTGAGTGATGCATACACAGGTGAGGAAAAACAGCAGTCAGAGAAGAAAGTGAACCAGAATATTTTACATGTCGTGCTCTGAAAAGAGAAAACTGACAATAAATATTGTTGAAATATTACTGAATTGTACTTTATTACAGTGCTTGAAAAAGCACTCTATTGTTATCTCTCATACTTCTTTTTACTCTACTTCCACACTTTTCTTTTGTAATACAGCCTGAACCGCTTAACATACAGACTCTGCTCAAACTGTGTTTCGATGGTCTCGGCGCTGTGACTTGTGCTATGTATTTTTGGAGTCGATCGGATTGGTAATTTTTAATAATAGTTTAAAAATAGTTTAAATATATTTTTTTAATATTTATAAATACTATAAATAGTTTAAAAATTAAAAACCTCCCATAACAACGAATGGCAGAATATTCAGAACTTCACATTTTAACTGACATTGATGATGTCGCAGCAGGCCACTCAGTCTCACAGACACAGCTGATCACGCAGGGAATCTGCTTTAAAATCCTTACACTTTCACCTAGAAACTCCAATTCAGTTTTAAATGGTAGAAACTTGTCCTTTAAATAAATTAATTTAAATTGTAGAGAAACCTCAAAACAGAAATTATCAAAAAATTATCAGAAAAATTGAAATGAAAAAAGGCAAATCATTTGGTGTGACATAAATCACATACATGCCGCTTCATATTTGGCTAAATGTAATGTAACATTTGGGGAATTTAAGGCCTCTCTGTTGGAAACGTGCAACTCAATGCAACATGCGGAAGAACACGTAACATGTTTTATGCTTTCGACCCTTTCCTCGAGTGGATGAATCTGATGATGGTGAGTGGGTTGAAACGCTATTCAAAAACAATTCTGTGGAAACTTGGTGAATGACGTGTCTTCCGAGGATGTAAGTGAACAATCTACTATCGTCATCATACTTCATCAGTATACATTTGATTTTGCATTTGCGATATAAATATGAGCCTGACATTGAGCTGGACCTTTTGTTTGAGGCTGTGCATGTATAAAGACATACACACTGCAGCCTGCTGATAATACAAGTGATGCAAATATTATAAAATATTATATGAATCACATAGAATGGTCGAGTAGACGAAGCATAATTTTATCAGAAACTCCTTGCATCTGGACTCTGACTGGAGAATGGCAATGTTATAGACATTACAGAAACAAAGACATATTAAAAGAACCAGAGCCTGTACTCTTCAAGCTTAGAGTAAAATTGCAGATCTATCATCAGATTTATCTTTTATGTACAATGATCTTAAACATAGGAAGAGATCCTAAATCACTCCTACCCCGAGAAGCTTAATAAATGTAGGTCCAGACCCAGACCCTAACCATACACTGTGTTCTTTTAAGAACACTCATCATTGGTGTAATTGTTGTCATGTTTGCATTGGCACTAAATGGGTTTATTTACTCACGTACTCTATCAAAACACAACACAAATATGTGGGAACTAGTCTGTTGACTCTGACCTTGGTTTCCAAATAATCTGGGCTAGGTTTCAGTGTCTACTGACCATCTCTCCTCTTACATGGTTTAGAGCATGCTCTCTAGCACTACAGCACTCCCTCACCGCCATAAATCAACAGCCAAAAATCAATGGGTTTGGTTAGCCTGAGAGCCATTGTGTCCTTGAGACTGTGAGATGCATAGACAAAAGAGAAGGTGTCCACTTAAACAGGACAATGTAAGTGAAACTAAAACAAACCAAACAGAAAAAGTAATCACGTCGAACAAAATCTACATGGCTTTTCCCAATGGCTTTGACTTTGGGTAGGAAAAAAGTACACAAAACGATTACTTTGAAAGGTCAGTGAGTAATTGGTGTCGGAGTCTGGTGTATGGCATGCATAATGATCTATTGCCACATAGAGTCATTTTTAAACCTCAATATCCTATTTCCTGTTGACTCTGACAGAAGGATTGGACAGGCTGAGATAAGGAGCAAGAAAGCTGTTATTCTGGGGAGGAGGAGATTGATTGTGCGAGGCTCTGTCCCATAATGAATGGCCCAGAGTTTGGTTCTAACTTTAAACCACACTTTCATCTCTCCACACTGCTGGACAAAGAGAGTTGAGTATGGGTGTGTGCAGTTGTGGATAGTAACAGGGTACATGTAGGCCTAGTTCCCAGGTAGGAATATTCTGAGATCAGTGTTTTCAGCAAGAGGTTTTTTTTTCAAAGCAAGAATAATGTTCTCTGAAAACATCATCTTCTAACATAATCTGTGACGACATCATCAAAACACCCTCTGAATTTTGCAGTTAGAATGTTATGATTTAGATAACATTTGACCTTATATTCCCTGCCAGCTGGGTCATTACTACACTACTGTACTGTATAGTATTTTTCCTAAATATATTTACTAGACCGCGACCCTGACGGAGAAGCGGCTTAGAAAACGGATGGATGGATGGATGGATATTTACTAGAGTAAAGCATTCCCATTTTTTATGCTTTTATTTTCACTTTCTACTACATTTAAATATGAAATATCCTACTATGTACTCCATTACTTTCTGCACAAGCACCATTTGTTACTCTAAAGCAAAAAAGAAATAATAATGAAATTAAAAAATAATATGATCAAACTCAACCAATCATAGCTTTGCAACTTCAACTAGAATCTCTAAGCCTTTTTAAAATTAAAGTTTGAACTTCTAGCATTGAGTGTATTCTTAAATCCAATAGGCAATATTTTAAAATTTTGCTTGGGATTTTAACCCATTTTAACCCAGCACACCTGCACAAAGGCATGTGGCCATGTTTGCTAACTGCTGCATTGTGAAGATGCACCTGCCTCGTACCCAAACCTATTTTATTACATAGTAATACTATATGAATATATAGTAATAATATATATACTGTATGCACTGATCCGCCATAACATTGAAATCACCTTGCATTTACACTCTCTCTTTTTTTTTTTAGCTCCACTTACCAAATAGGTTCACTCTGTAGATTTACATTTACAGACTGTAGTGCATCTGTTTCTCTGTGTATTTCACTAGCCCTTTATCAATGGTCAGGACCCCCACAAGACCTCTGCAGAGCAGGTATTATTTAGGTGGTGAATCATTCTCAGCATTGCGGTGATACTGGTGGTGGTGTGTTAGTGTGTGTTGAGCTGGTATGAGTGGATCAGACACAGCAGTGCTGCAGGAGTTTTTATATAAAGAGGTGGCTTTAATGCCACAGCTGAGCAGTGTATATATATATATATATATATATATATATATATATATATATATATATATATATATATATATATATATATATATATCTACATATATATATATACATATATATCTACAGATATATATATATATCTACATATATACATATACATATATATACATAACACAATCCTATATTAACCATTCCTGTAACATAAAACACCTCATTCATTTCAGCTTTGTTTGCATGGATCAATATTTGATGGCTTTGTCTGACTGTCTGACTGTGATCTGCAGGTTTTAGCCTCTTTTTCAACTAGATGATTTGTCTAGCCTATTGCAGCCATATACAGAGATGGGAAAGCTAGTTGTAGCTGCCAGCTTCAACAGTGTATCAGAAAAAAGTCAGGCAAGTGTAAAGTAGCACTGCCTGACTTGGTGTTCTCCAGCATGCATGAGTGTAAAAAGGCTGTTTTAAAATTACTTGAGTCAAACTTGTACACTAGTTCCCCATGAATAATATATGTTACATTAGCACAATTACTGTTGTCCATTTTACTTACTTTTGGCAAGAATTGTGTCGATGTAGTATTGTATTGTATTCAGTTGGAATGGATGTACACATGTGGATCGAGGAAACTCAGTGCAACACTTCAGTGCAGAAGCAGTACTGAATTATTCTGCAAGATTGAAAATATTACTTGTTTCTGATTAATGCTCTTTTTTAATGAAGAGGAATGTCTGTCTGTTTTCAAAGTCTTGCAGGTCTGCAACCATGCAGGTCATAAATGGTAATCAGCATAATACTTCAATTTTCAAAAATGTACAAACACAGAGTGCTACTGGCAGGGAAACAAAAGTACATGTTTCAAAGGAGTACTATGAAGAGGGCTTCAAAAACTTGAGAATGAGTGAATATCCATGGCACTCTTCACTCAGTTACAAGGCCTTCAGATTTTTTGTTCATAGCCATGCTACAATAAAGGTTTTTGAACCCAATGAAGAGTGCCATAATATTAAAGTTATTCTTTAATAGTAACTCACAGTACTATTATATCCTACATTTTTCCTTTTATTTTCTATTTCCACTGACATTCACTTGTATGTGTGGTTGTATAGAGCAAAAACAATTAAACAGTCAGTTTTGGCTTTAAGACACACACACACACATATATTTATTTATTTGGTTTTCATGACATCACAGAAAAGATTCATTTAAAATAAGCTGCTTCCAGAGCATTTTGTCCACTTGTGTACAGTATGGAGTGGGGAATTAATATATGGATGGAGTGGGTAAAACTTAATGTATGCACACTTTGTCAAACTCCTACTTGAACAATGCAAGGAAAATTTATGTGATATGGGCAATTTAAGTACTTAAGATTTCTACTTTTACTCAAGTAATATTTTACAAAAGGCATCCATTCTGTCACTCAAGTATAGATGTTGTATAATTTGTCCATGCTATGTGTGTGCAGAAAGGTGGAATTGCATTGCCCTGATGATGGAAACAAGAGAAAGTTTAAAAAGGAGAGAAGTACCGCAAAGACTGAAAAGATGAAAGGTGTGACAGAGGGCTGGTGGAAAGTGTGTTGTGCTGTGGCATGCACTCAGCAGTGTGCTGTGGACAGATGTGCCTGCTGAGTGTGTGAGTGTAAGGAGAGTGTGAATGAGGAGGACAGGAGGACACACACAGTGCTTGAGACAGGATAATAATAATGAGAGTAATAACAGCAGAAAAAAGTGTGTGACGGGATCTCTCAGGAGTGCAGCACAAACACTCTGACACACACACACAGCTTTGTTGGGCACACAGCCCTGAAAGGTCAACACTTCCTCCTTATCTCCTGTCAGAAGACCAGGCAGAGCAATGACATGGCCTCCTATGGGCAGATCAGTTTTCAGATGTGTGATGATCCTCCATCACTACTTTGGATCACACTCTTTTATCAAGTTCTATACAAACTCATGACTTTTTACTGAAAGTTTGCATGAGCTGCAGTACTTACAGGGTCATTATTACCCAGTTTTCTTTCGTTTTATTTTCCCCTGAACTTCACGTACACATTTGCTTTTACATTGTCCAGCCATTCTTTATTGCTTAAACAAGCTGGTTTTGTTGTCCTGCCTTTAAGGCGTGATACATAAAGGATCTTTGTTCTGATTGTGTACTTTGTAATGTGTCTCATTCAAAAAGCAGTTCATAATGCTTGTAAGTTTAAAGTAAATGGGAGGAGCTAACTTGTTTTATGCTAAATTAACTTAATTTATCTAAATAATAATGAGTTCATTACATTAGGAATGTCCAACTAAATGCACTTATTTCAAACAGACCGTTGCAATAATGCCTAAATGCCAGCTGGTGTTTCAGATCATTATCATGCTAAAAGACCTATTTCTGTCATTTAAGCAACTTCTTTGCAGACCTGCAGGTTTGCATCCAAAATGTCTCTGTGCATTTTTGATCCCGTCAATGAATATGAACTAATCAATACCACTGCATGAACAGCCCCAGACTTTGATGTTTCCACTTCTGTACTTCACAGTGTTATTTTTGCGGTTGGGTTAGAATTCCTTTCCAGGCCTCCACATAAAGAGTCAATCAGTTTGATGTGTTTTTAAAACAAATCTATAGAGTATTGGTTTTTGTGGCAACAATTAAAAAACCTGCAGCTTTTGGAGCACAATTTCCACATATGGACTGGGGAGTGAATGCTAAAGTTTCAAAACAAAGCAATAGTTATAGATGTCCTTTTAGTGTTATAAAATTTTTCCCGCTATGGGTCATTTAAGTAATGAAGTGTGTGTATATATATATATATATATATATATATATATATATATATATATATATATATATATATATATATATATATATATATATATAAATAAATAAATAAATAAATCAATCAAACAGAAACACAAAAAAAAGTCAAACAAGCTATTTTAGCCTATTTTATTCAAAATAGTTCATAAGGAATAAACATGGCATATGGTGACATAAGCGTGACAAAACGCCTTTACAAAATGACATTCTTTGATTTCCACTGTGTTGAAATTATTTTTGGACCATGGCAATAATATTTCACCCAAGAGTAACAATAACCTTCATCTACATTTGAAGAGGCTTTGCTACATTCCTTAGTTTCACCTATTTTAAAGTCACTGCAGGAGCTCTTTCAGAATGATTAGTTTAGGTACAGCAAACGACAGCACCATGTACACCGATACATCAAGACAATACTGAAACGCAAACACCATATTTTGTTTTTTGGCTGTCAATCTAGAACACATGCTTTTAGAAGAACAAGCCATCCATTGTTTGAATAGCTTGTTAACGCTCTCAAATGAG